>NW_017256436.1:1435128-1446325 GCF_001594055.1 Mycetomoellerius zeteki
AACATGTCAGTAGCGGAAAATGTAACTCCACCGACACCAACGAATATGGCCGGGACGTCGCAAAACTTCGATGGGGAGATACGCGGCGATCTAATCAAGTTCTATAACACGATGTATGTCCCGCAAGTCAAGGAATTTGCAAACAAATTTGGATCGGCTCGCGGTAGCGTCATGAATCTCTCGCTGAGTCCTTTACCGAAAGGGAAAGCACCTGCTAATTCTCCAGTGAGACGTGTTACTGGTAGTATTATGACACGCACTCTAGATCCGAAGGCTATAAGTGCGTCACCGGCACCACAATTAAGTTATTGCTTTAGTCGTAGCCCCGCCAAGGTAAAATAGATTTTGCAAACTAAAATATAATTTTTATAATTAGCTTTTCTTTAACTAAAAATTAACTCTTCCTTATGATTAATGTTTTTCAGGATTTAGAAGCTATCAATAAGATGATGATATGTGTAGACAAGAAGAAGAGTGTAGGAAAACGATTACTTTCTGACGACACGGATGTAGAAATGACAGAAAGTACACCTCCCCCTAAAAAAACTACAACTTTTGTTGCACGGAAATTAGAAAATATCATTGGAGAACGACGAACGCAAAATCAATAAGCGGAATGTGGCAGAGTGACAACATAAAAGTTTATGAGGATGAGAAGTGTGTTCAATCTGCTTTTTATTTGTATATGAATTGATTTGCAAAAAGCGAAGAAACCTATACGAAACAGATGAAAGCCAATCTCTTGGCTGTCTAGCATAAATATGAGACGTTCGTTTCTCAGGTATAGTCATTCTAGCAAATTGGAAGGGCCCAATAATGTATCATTCACATTATATAAGGATGCTATAATGTTGTTTGTAATCTTATTTAGTGCGAAGTCAGAATTCAATTTCCAGTATTCCTCTCATTGACTTTTATCTTATCAGAGTAGACTATTTTTTTTTGTTAATTTATGATTTTTTTACCAAACTGTCTTTCAAGCCGTATTAAATAGAAGTCATGTAATGTGGATTATAACGGATGAAACACACGTATTACACTTTCCGTGCATTATGTTAATATAAAAATCTTTTAAAATCGATTAAAAACAAATATTACCAATTTTTAACATGTCTGCAATTATTCTTTGATCATGATTGTTTCGTAAAGTTATCTTTATATAGTAAAAAACACATGTACATCTATATATATATTATCAGGGCTGGTATTTTTGCATTTAAAATGCCATTTAAAATGTAATTCTATTAAAAATGCTAAATGTAAAATACTGAAAAAATATATTAAAATGTATCTAGGGAAAACCATTTTGTATATGAAAATGATTTAAAATATCTATTTATCCATTTTACATATAAAGTGGATTTGAAAAACGTTTTGCATTTTAACTACATTTTTTAAGTATTTTATATTTGGCATTTTAAATGATTACCCAGCTCTGTATATTATAGTGATAATTAGTTTTGTGATAAAATTATCGGGGATTTTGTAGAAACATGTTATCAGTGATTCTACAAAATCATCAGAAGTTTTAGAATTTAGGATTATGAAATTATTCATTTTCAGTACATATAACATACAGACTCAAATAGAAAATTGCAAAAAACATGGTAGTAGTATTATTGTGACAATAAATTGTAATTCACTACGAAGTAGTCTAACTTCAATGAAAAATATTTTAATGATAGATCTTGGAACTTTGAAATAGATTTCTCGAATAAAAATTTGATATAATTTATCAGAATTATTTACCTTTTAACATCACTTATCGCGTTAACAAATATTAAATAATTTTATTTAAATAAAGTTAAATAAGCATCGTACCGTTTTGTTATTTATTTACATTTCCAAAACTTAGAATCCATTAAAAACCTTTTGATCGCTTTTGATTAAAAAATATATTGATCCCTCAATATTAAAATAATTATTGGTCCTTTTTATCTATAGTATCTATCGTTAAAATATCCAGTTGCGATGGATATACATTTGAATTTGTAAAATAAGTTAAATAAAAAATATGATATTGAGAGAGATTATATATATATATATAAAACTCTTGTTTCTGATTGTTATGATCAGCTCGTTATTTGCATCATATCTTATAAAAGTAAACCTAGTCAATATTTGTGAAGTATTTAGTATTTGCATCTTTCACACTGGAAATTGATCTGACTATTTCAATTGCATATATTATGATTTATCAATAAAATTACATCATTTTATGTACCGCGATCAAAATGTATACAAAGTCTACAAAACAGTTTCAGTTCCGCTTGATAAAATCAGTTATTTTATTGATAAACTTGAGCTCATGGCTACAGCACTTAGTACTGAAAGAAATACAAATGTCAGTTGAAAACTGAGAGTAATAATTCGATTGAATTTACTCTTTTTAAAAGAAGAATATTGATCCAAATAAATTCGAGATAAAATCATTATATATTCATTATAAAGATACTTTCTACATTAAGATATAAGTTATTTATATCTTTTAAAATTTAGTTTATCGTGAGTTGAAGACTCAGTAGATGTAAATATATATTTCTAAATTTACTATGATCTCATTAATTTGCCATTATTATTGAACAATGTATAAAACGAAAATTATGAAGTAAGTGTTAAAGATAATTATTGTATTTATTGTATTGCAAGGACTTTGTAATTCGAGCTTTATATGTATAAATGAATATCGATCGCGAGTTAAGAAAAAGAGAGAGAGAGAGAAAGAAAATACTGAATACTTTAATAATAATAATTGAATATAAATATTCGCGTTGTGCATGAGATGACTAATGTTGCCTATTTTCACATGTGTTTAGAACTGCACTGGGTCTCTTCGGTTAATTTTCCTCCTATTAAGCATAGAGAAATTATTTACGAAAACGTGCTGCTTTACTTGATAATTTTTGTTGCTTGCTTTTACTATTGAAATTAATTTACATCGTATTTTCAAAGTTTTTTAGGTTGAAAAAAAATATAAGATTGTTTCTCTTTATACAAAGTAGGGAATTTAAAATGTTACAAGCTATGTAACTACGTATTATTTTTTTTTACATCAATTAATTCACTTCATTATTCCGTACATAAAGGTATTAAGATATGTTTATCAAAAAATGAATAGTTTGTGAGATGTTTTTTGTTTTATGTCAAAATGTGTCAGAATAAAGTATAATATATCTCGCAAACTATTAATTTTTCGATATTTTTACCTTAGTATTTATGTATGCAGAATAATTAGGATAATCAGTGTAAAGAAAGATTATTCCATTATAAAAATGCGGAGGCGACCTCCATGTGGTCTTAAAAAGTCGAGTTTTAAAAAAAATTTATTTTATTGTTATTTGTTCCCCTTGAAATCATACAACTTTTGTTCAAACATATTTTTGATTCGACGTATATTTTCAGGTACAACGGTTTGTAACACTTTAAATATCCCACTCGGCATAGCTTACATGCACGACTAAAAGCGATTACTAATGTAGTTTTCTTTATAAATAAATAATGTAAAAAATTTTCTATCAGTGTATAATGAATTACTATTAATAATCATCTTTTATGTATATAAAGTATTGTAATACCGAAATAAATTGGCAATATAATAAAAAATTTCGACCTTTTTTATAAAAGTCGTAATACTATAATTAAAATTTATCAACTATTTTAAAATGTAATATGCATATAAATGTGTTTTAAGAACAACTTATTTTGCGGTTTTTAACATTAAAAGACATACATAGTATATTTCATGAATTAAATATTTATTAGTCAAAATCAAATTCGAATTTTATAATAACAATTCTCGTTTGCGTTTTGCGTATAAAATATATTACAATATATGCATACAAGGAAAGTTCTTCTATATTGAATATAGGCCTCAAGCCTAGCTCAATGTCATATGCGCAAATGCCTTATTATATACATACACTTACATACATATGTAAAATGTCATATATACATATATGTATACATGTACATATATATTATATATGATGTATTTACATGGCATAATACATTAAGCTAGAACTGTTTAAATGGTATATGTATGTAAAATATACAGAATGTCCCAAAAGTCTGTACATTTTAGCGACACGTTACGAATCTCCTATTAACTATTTCATCAAAATATACAATACCTCATTGGAACATCCTATATTATACAATTCGGTATTTTTGTGACAAACATTGATATAAGTTATTCGCTAGTATTTTCAGGATCTTATTTACAAAGTATAAAGGAGCGCGCAATACATGAGAATTTCTACATTATTACGTATTTTTCAAGGACATTAAATTTCAGTCAATGTAAACAATGTTCCACGATACTGTATTGGCACGAACGTCAGCTGTTAAATACGCGCAGTAATAAATTTTTTTTCAGTCTATCATACCTATATTATATACATATGGAACAAATTTGATTTGCCGATGGAATATCGAAATATTATATATTTCGAATAATTATATTTCCAAATATGATTCAGCATAACTAATCTCTTTTAATTAAATCTTTTTGATTAAATTAACAATCACATTTCATAACTTCAACGAAAATATATTAAAATATTACAATACTACATTGCTATGTATTTGCAAATTTACCTTATCCATAAGTGCTATATCTACATAGTATTAATTTTTACTGTAGTTTCATATAAAAAGAATCTTTTAAATGTTTGAAAAATGATGTCTCCATTACGCTATATTCGAGAAAAATTACACTTGCAATCTTTCTAAAATCCAACGTAATCATAAAAGACACATACTATCTCTTATTTGACAAGTCATGGCATTTGTGACAATTTACAAGCATTAAAAAAAATTGTAATTTACAGTAGCAAAATATATACATGTCATCTTTGCTAATATCTTAAGTCGATCTAAAGAAATAACGATTCACTCGAAACTCACTGTCAGACAATGACTTGGCTCGGCCATTCTGATTTAATCTTCTTTATTTTCCAACAAAGGAATATTCGAATACTTGGGAAAATCTACAGCATCAACGGGATTTTTAACTTTGAAACTTGGGAATAATCCTGTCATGCTAGTTCTGGTGTTGTAACCTTTGGAGAAGCCATCCCAATGGTTACCAAAAACATCGATCAAGTCTCCGATTTTTAGCTCTAACTCCCCATTCTTTCTCGGTTTGTGATCCAAAATTGCAACGTGGGGATGTGGATTTTGTCCCCCGTAATAATATATATCGTCGAGAGATGCAAATCTGTCATACGCGTCCGCATAAAAGGTTTGCATTAATTCGTACGCGACGCGACATACTTGAGAACTGAACGTACACACCAAATAATCGCATTCCGATAGAAGATGGATATCGATAATTATTCCCTGCAACGAAGTATCTGAATATCGTTTTGCTACGGATGCTGTCTCCGCGATTTCCGGATCGCCTATTATCTCGTAATTCGAATAACGTTTTCTAGCTGTTGTTATCACTTTCGGATCGTCGCTGGCTAAAAAAACTCTCCTCACATCCGGTTTTGTTTCAAGTTCATCAAAATATTGTTCAACTTTAACCATGTATTCATCTATGTCATGATAAGCTGCCTCTGTACCTACTTTATCGGTTCTGCGCACATGAATACCAACGATAGGTTTTTTAAAACCGAGCTTCTCTTTTGCTTTTTCTAGCGTTCTCTTCACGTGATCCTGAGGTCTCATCAAGTATTTTAATACTTGTCCTACCCACCAAACTAAGGGATGACCGTGAATCTTCTCTAATCTTGGTGCTAAATCTGCAGGTATGCTGGGTGGTTGGAATCTGGGCTTAGGATAAACGTTGTCTACGATTGGTAGAGATATTACTTGTTTAGAGGGATCTCCAGGCCAATTAGAATGTGAAGTACCAGTTGTAGATAAACAAGTGTCGCTAAGGGGTTTAAAAACAGATTCCCAACCATCCTTGTGGTACCTCCATCCTTTAGATTTCATTATTAGAGTCCTTTCTGTACCGTAAGCCACTAAGAAGCAATACGTGATATGATGAATCTGCAAAGAGGTATACATTCATTTCTTTTATTTGATCATTTAACGACTTAATTATCATTTAATTTAATTTTTTTACCTGGCATCCGAAACCGCAACCTTTATTTAAGCTACATATTAACTTCTTCGCCTTGTTACAATCGGTAGGATTTTGTAGATATCTTAAAAGTACATATGAGATAGATTAGATTAATAAGATTAGAAAAGCTTAGTTTTGAAATCTTAAATACTTTAATATATTAAATTATATGTTAGAGCCGCATTACCTAAATCTTCTCTGAACAAGATTGGATAAATCCTTAGCTTCCTTTTCTCGCCATTCATCGTAACCATCTGACTTCTTCAACTTATCAATATTTATTATAAGCGACTTTTTGTGCTCCCATGCATTTTTTATCACATCCTGTATCTCTTTTTCTCTTTGATCATATGTGAATTCATCAATGTGCTTCTTGAATTTATTTAACTCAGCGCTAATATAATACCTGTAGTGTAAAACTAAGCACGTAATCTTTCATGTAACATGTTAAGCATAATTTGTTTCAATTTTGATAGTCATATTTACCACATCTCCTGAATATCGTTCCTCAATCGCCGTCGCAGTTCTTCGTATTCCAAGGAAGGAACACCATGCTTCGATCCATCTTGATGATCTATTAAGTCATAATAAACCGATGCTTTCTCAAGTCTGTCTTGTACGGAGCCTAAATGGTCCCCTTGTATAGATTTCGATCCTTCTCTGGAAATTATGTTAGCCTATACAATGAAAAGATCGCAGTACTCTGTCTTAAATGTCGCATTTTCAGCATCGCTGAATTTTTCATATATGCAATATGTTGTATGTAAACATACCCTAATATAAAGTTCTTTAACGCGTCATTCTGCTTCTTTAGAATTTCAAAGTCATTAACCATTTGTGCTAGGCGTTGTGTGTTCTCTTTGTTGGCAGTGTCAGCATCGCGGCTTGACAATGAGTTGGACTTAAATATATGAATCATAGATATAATCAGTACTAAAAACCATGCGGCTAGCAATGCTATGCCGAGTTTTCCTAACCAGCCAGGTCGTCCGGAACAAATTGCTGCCATTTTGAACAGATTGTTTCTATCTGCGATGTGTCACATTACGAAATCTGTAAATATAATAAGTAGTGTTAAGTCTATGTATATGAGAAAGATATTTTACTTACGTATTGTACGGGATGTTTTTCAACAAGAAACACAAATGACAGTATAACACAATATAGCAATGAATCATTACATCCTTATTGTTTGCTAATGTTAAACAGAAGTGAATGATCATCATGTTACACCTGTTATTATATCTGTTGTTACACCTGCTATTATAACATCACGAAGACCTGTTATTTTTCCATACTCCAGGACTGAACTTCTTGCATAGTTTATCTTTCGTCTTTTTTTTTATAATGTGAAAAAATAAAGAAGAAAGATGAACTGTGCAAGTTCAGGAAAAAGAACTGGTTTTGTATCTCTTGTTAGAAAGCATCAACAGAGACTGTCTCTAAGACTGCTTTCCTTTTAGAAGTCGACTCATTCTATCCTTCTTGACATTCAATGAATAATAGAGGTAGAACAACACTTATGTCGACTGTCTCTTAAAAGGAAAGCAGTCCAAGTAACTCCAGTATTCTCAAATGTGACACATGCAACTTATAAAATCTAAAACACCGAATCACTTCCTATGGAAATAAATGACTACACGAGCGTCATTCGATATGAAAAAAGAAAAAACGATTTTTTGACATTTCGGAGATTTCAATCACGACGTAATTGTTCGTTATTCTCACGGTGTCTCTGAAATTATTACTATACCAAAAGTTGTCGCGAGGCAGAAAAATTGGTGAATAACGCGAGCGCGCTGATTTCGAGACGCAAACGAACCAACGGAGCGGATCAGCGTTAATTACTTCCGTTGCATGCGATCGCTTCGTGATCGTTCCAACCTCCGCATCACTGCCTTTCGATCTTCGTGTCCGGTGTGACGGGCACGCAAGCGAATAACGTAAACAGTAAAATGAACGATTGGTAATTATTACGCGAAGCACTGCGCGGAGAAAATATAGCAGAAGTGCGTAACATACTGTTGCGAGATCGGAAGGTTAAGGGTTAACCGAGACGGCGAGCTGACCGTCACGATCTCCGATGGCGCAGGTACGCGAGAGAGATCTCACGCCGATCGTTCCAAGACGCTCGGTATCGTCGCCGCGCGCGCGCCAACGTCATCCAAGTTCCTCTCGGAAGACTTCAAATGGGAAGTGGGATATCAATTACCGGTTTCGATCTCCGGCCTTCTCGTGCGATCCGGTCCAACCACTTTTTCGCGCTTACGTGTCGACCGCTCGCCGCGCGACTCGCTGACTTATGAAAGACGGCACGTCGATTATCTATCATCTGTCCGCTACTATTGCGTGATTACAAACGCACGAATAGAGACGTCCCGTCCGCCGTGCCACTTATTCTTGACTTGATTCCCTCCCATTGCCGCGCCACTCTGATCGCTTTGATGCTTGACAAGTCGGGTTAGGGAGGGCTGGCTATCTTGCGTTCAACGCCAGGATGATTTTGGCTAAAACTCCGATTTACGTGGCAGATGATTAATTCGACAGGTGGAATTGCAACATTTCTGGCTGTACATTCCTAATTCCTAATTTAATCCTTCATTCTTGCCTTTTATATGTGTGCGTGTCTAATAAAAAATTCTCTTTTTTATTATTTACATATAAATATAAAGATCGATATAATGTTCTACACATCTTTCCTAAGCAGAACAACAAGTCATTATGATATCAAAATGATATCATAATCTTTATACTTATCATACATCTCAATTATAACACTTCCATCAAAATGACTCCAAAATGATCATTAAAAGTCATTTTTCAATCATTTCCAATTCATTTTAATGTCATTTTGACGTTATCGTGATTTGTTGTTCTGCTTGGGTTTAGATAAAGATAAATGCAAAACATGGTATATGCATTTATGCATTTATAAAGCTTACAGCGAATTTGTAAAGCGGAGTCCTCGACTCACGTGAGTGACGTGAGTAACGAAGGATTAATTACAACAAATTCAGTAATCAAGTGCAGGCATTGATGCGCATTAAAGATCATTTCATATCAATGTTAACACGTACATTTTGTTATCCCAGTAAACGAGAATGGATTAAAATGGATTAAAATTTTTTTCTATCCGACGGCGTATTTTAAATAGCGAATACTTTTTTTGGATTTAATTGGATTCAATTGGATTCAATTAGATTCAATTGGATGCAATTGGATTGAAAAACTTAATTTCCTATTCAAAATTTTGAACCGAACAGTATTCACAATGCATATAAAAAACTAATATTATTTTTAGATTTAAAGATATAGAGATATGCTCCACACATGCAGTTCCTATAAATGAATAAAAATGCATTCAGGATTGAAAAGCATTCATTTTAATATTCGTGAATCTATATTTCTGAAAATCTGAATCCATTTCAATTCATTTCAATCCAGTCTCGTTTGCTGGGATATTATCTGGGTACTTAATTCATAATGGAACATAAATTTCACGATCTCTACTCTTTCCTCTCTGAAAAAATCTCTTTTAATATGACAAGAAGTATGAAATATGACATGTTTTTTAATACATGTATATTTAATACTTATGATATGATATATTATAGTATTATACATTTCCACGTATATGAATTAACTATGAAATCTCTCGAAAATGATGTCAGTGCTCCAACGTTTCAATATTATTTAATGCATTCCATATAAAAAAATCATACAAATATTGTAACAATTAATTTGTTATTTTGATAATCTTTTTTCGTATCGAGATATTTCGAAATTTCTTTCCGCATTGAACAGAATCGTTGCGTGAAATTGGCGCTAAACGTTTCGATACTTCGAGACTCGCAATGTCGTTTCTCGACAAACAATTATTGAATCGCGGTTCATGTCGCGACGGTTACGAAACGCATCCAAACGCACCATAGAGGATGGTATTCATAATCAAATCTTATATTTAAGACCGTCTTTTTCAAGTATAGTTTTTAGATATCACGAACCAATCAGAGAGCCGTGTTAACATCTTAAGACATTTAGTTAAAACAATCTTAAAATAAGAACCGACTGTATGAATACCGGCCAGAATCGCTCCTTTACTTTTCACGCGATTGCTGTCGTCTAAAAGTGAATCTTCCCACGCGCGAAAAATTATTTCGTAAAATGTCGTCTGGGAAAGTCGACTCGAGGTTTGTCGTAACGCATCAAATATTGCGTTACACGAGCGCCAGGATCGCGAGTTTGGTGATTTCGAGCGTCGGTCGGCAAGTTTTTGTACATTTTATATCGTTTTCTTACCGAACTACATCGTAAGAATAGTTGGCGCGCGATGTTTCATAGATATAAATTCATACGTATAATATGTAATGAATTAAAATATTTATTTGTAATATAGTAATTGATTATTTATTGTTTTATTTATTAGTACAACGTAATAATACTTAGTAATTAATAATAACTATAATAAATAAGTAATAAACAGAATAATACAATATAATAATTAATGATATTAATTATAATATATTAATACAGTAATAAATAATAATAATATTTAGATATTTATAGTATACATATAGTAATATGTATTTCTATAATGCTGCGTTTTTTTTTTATAGATCAAGAATAACTGACATCTTGATGTCAAATCCTGTACACAATAGATGTAATAAGCTTTAAGCTTTAAGAAATTATGATCAACGACAGTCGAATATGAAAAGAATAATCAACTATGATTGGAATTTTTTTAAGACTTACTATAGATGCTTTCCAAGCATTATTCTATCTTCCTTGACATTCAGTGAGTAACAAAGATAAAACGATATTTGTATCGATTTGTATCACCAAATGGAAGGCACCTTGTATCTATTAGGCCGGAATCAGACTACTCATTGAAGATTGAAGATTGAAATTTGACCAATAAGGACAAAGAAATTTTAGCTCCTTTCGTTTCGATTGGTCAAATTTGAATTTTTCAATCTTCAATCTCAGTCTTCAATGCGTAGTCTGATTCCGGCCTTAGGCCTGTTCTTTTTGACTGAACTTTTGCACCAGTTCATCTTTCTTCCTTTTCTCTCCGGAAGAAAGGAAGAGGAAGGAAGATGAACTGGTGCAAAAGTTCAG
>NW_017256436.1:1446762-1533219 GCF_001594055.1 Mycetomoellerius zeteki
ATTTTTTTTTTGCTCTAGGTGCTGTTCGGAGAATGTTATGATGTACGCAGATTCGCTCCTCGGAAAAAACACATGTTCCGTTTACCACTTGCCAAGACGCCATTTTGTATCAAAAGTTATAATAAAAATTTTTTTTATACCTCAAAACATGTATAATAAAGCCTCAAATTTCATTTTCCATGATCCATTGAATAGTTTCCAAGAAAAAAATTCCCAAAAAAACGTTCATTTTTCAGTGCGCCTGGGTAGTATAACCCCTTAAGTTCAGCCTTGAGGTGTCATGAACCAATCAGAGGACCGCATTAGCGTCTTAAGACGTTACTTAAGACGGTCTTGAAATAAGAATCGACTATGAATACCGGCCTCTGATTGGTTTGTGACTTCTTAAGAATGTACTTAAGACGGTCTTGAATATAAGATCTGACTATGAATACCGGCCTAAGGTCGGTATTTATAGACAGTTGTTATTTTAAGATCGTCTTAAGTAGTCTTAAAATGCTAATACGGCCCTTTGATTGGTTTATGACATCTTAAAACTACAAGGCGGTCTCAAATATAAGAATCGACTATGAATACCGGAGATGTCATAAATCGATTACAAAGTCATATTAGCATCTTAAAGCACTGCTTAAGATAGTCTCGAAATAAAAACCGACTACTGAATACTCCGATCAACATCTGGATCATTTTAGTATCGAATACGCGTGATCGACACCGCAAGATCAACGTTCAAAAGTTTCGCGCGCGGGCGGCCATTTTCTCCCTCCTCCCCTCTTCCGCCTCTGAGTAACAATAGTAATGGACGCATAACGACAGGTGGCGCCGTACGGTTCGCCTCTCCGTCGCGTTTCAGTAGCATAAAAATTGAATTTTCATCGCGGCCACGAAGGGAAGCCAAGCACGACGCGATTTTATACGATTTATCTTGATTTATCTCAGCAAGCTTGATGCATTATGTCGACGCAAATACGAGACGTTTAATTAAGGTAAACCGAAACAAAAGGATATCAAACGCGAGGAAGAATCCGCAATTCTTCAATCTAAACTGACGAGGGCGAAAAGAGGGAGGGGGAGGCTGTAAATCGCATAGGAGACGCGGTACATGCGAGCACGTTATTACGAGGCTAAAGCGAGACAGCATGACACATAGCATAGACGTCCGTCTTCCTTCACCCTCTCCCCCCTCTCCTCGCTACTCCGTCGCGCCAACGCCTCCCACCACGAAAATCGCGCACGCAGCATCCTTGCGCGCGAAACACGCGTACGCCGGTGGACGCACATCGTGTGTCTGTGGCTCGCGTGGCTGTACATACCTGTGAATAGTGTATTTTAAGCCTTAGTTTTAACGAAATGACCGTGTGAAGGAAGAAGACGTGTGAGGGAGAGTCGTGGAACGGAGAGTAACGTGAGTGCGACGTCGAGACGGGAGGAAAAGAAAGAAAGAGAGAGAGAAAGAAAGAGAGAGAGGGAAAGAGGGAGGCGCAGGCAGAGAAAGAGACGGTTGATCGCCGAACGATCCTCGTCGTCGAGAAGCGACTATGTCGACGACGAGATAAATGTTCACCGAGTTTCCAAGCTCGCTCTGCGAATCTTCTAGAACGATCGAGATCCCAGAGTCTCGAATTTTCTTCTCTCTCTCTCTCTCTCTCTCCCTCCCTCTTTCTTTCGCTCGCTCGCGTGTTCCGTCCATTTCCCCTGTCCTTCTCTCGTGTACGATCTGCCTCCCTTTCTCTCGCTCCCTCTCTCCTTTCTCGTGCACGCAGTTCTCGCTTGTTTCATCTTTCCTTCCTTCCCTCGACCGTTCGCGAATCGTGGTGTTGTCGTCGGTTCGGTCAGTTGGTGCGTGCGTCAGAACCGTCCTCGTCGCTTCAACCAAGGATCTCGCTCGGACGTGTACGAGCGAGCGAGCGAGCGAGTGAACGAAGCGATCCCGCGGTCATCGTGCGCGCCCGCCGTTCACGACGGTTTCCTTTGTGTTTTCTCTCTCTCCCCCCCCTCTCCCTCTCGCTCTCTCGCTCTCCTTCTCTCGCCCCTCTCTCTTTATCTTTCTCTCTCCCTCTCTCTGTCGCTCCATATCCGGCGCACACCAGGCACACACAGTGTTGTCAAAAATCCGGCAGCAGCGCGCCGGAGCTGCACGCAGCTGCCATTGCTGTAACTGTCTGGTTTACGCTCGCAGCTCGGTAAATACGCTCCTCCGGTCTCTCTCGGGCTGATATCAGCGTGCCGCTCGTCATCATCGCCGTCATCGTCGCCGCCGCCACCGCCACCGCCGCCGCCGCTGTCGTCGCCGCTGTCGCAACCGCAACGGCAATCTCAACCGCAGCCGCCTCGTCACCGTCACCGTCGTCGCTGCCGTCGTCGTAGTCGTCGTTGTCGCCTTCGTCATTGTCCTCGTCCTCGTTCTCGTCGTCGTGGAAACGGTTGGTGAGGATGTGCCGCCGTTAACAACCACGCGTCTACGGAACATGTTCGCGCAACGGCCGTAGCAAGCGGCAATCTCCACGGCACCTCGCCAGACGCCGCCGGCTCTCTCCGTGCGAGAGCTAACCTTTACAGAGACCGAGGGTGCACCTTTCCCCCAGCACGTTTGGCCGTACCGCGTTCGCCGTGCCCGGGGACAGCGGCGCGGCCTGACACCACGAGGACATGAAGTGGCTCGGCGCGAGCAGCGGAGGCGCCGGAGGCGAACCGGCATCCTCCATGCAGCTGCATCACACCTCCGCCAACGGCCACATACCCACGGTACTACCTCCGCTTATTTTCTCTTTCTCTTTTTTTTTCTCTCCCATTTGTCTCCTCGTCGTTCGCGATCGGCTTCCTCGATACGAGGGAATACGCCGACCACGAATCGAGTGACTACAATTGTGGCGCATGAGACGCCATAACCTCGACGAGTAGCCCTGCTGAGAATATGAGTATTTGCTAATGTCAGCATGAGTGTTAAAGTGTCGATGGGAACGTTGATTCGGTCCTGTCTTGCTGCGCGAGAGGAATGTGCCGAGTGGCTCAAATACAAAGTGATCGTGTGAAAATAATGTATCTGATATATTCTCCGAACTAGAAATGCTAGAAGCAAGAATGAGGAAAAATTGCCATTTGTTTCAATATATGTTTAGCTATTAATAACGTTCAAGTTATAAACGATTGAAAAAAAAGAGGAGTTAAGTTGACGAACTAAAGGTCCGTTTCTTATTCCTGCACTAGAATGCACTAGAACTTTTTTTTTGCTTTTACCAAATATGAAACATATACTTGTCTCACTTTAAGTTCCAAAAGTGTACACTACAGTTCAGCTACAGAAAACAGACCCTAAATCTTGATTAGTTAAATTCGGCTGAATAAAGTAAAGATCCATGTATAAAGATAGTTGAATTACAGTGACGTTTGACGTAGCTTTAATTTGAATTTTTAAGGTAATATTTGATAATTTACAAAAATTATATTTAAAAATACAAGCGTAACCAAATTTTGCTGAGACAACCACTGAAGTTTAATATTTAGGTTACAGTTGTATATTATCTTTTTAAATTTTATAAATGTACCATGACATTGTCGATTATTGATATGTATGATTTATTAGGATACGGAACAGTGTGGGCAAGTTATGGCTGGTGGCGATAATATGCGAATCCAACCTGGCCAGACTCATCAGATGGGAGTTAGCAGAGCTCAAGACGACGCTATGGTTGGTTATGTGTTTCAACGACCTACAGAGCCAGAATTTAACACCCAATCTTCGACTTTCCAAGCAAAGCAAGCTCCAAGAGCTTGGGCATTGGCAGATGACGTTATTGTTGATAATGTATGTATGACAAAGTACAACGTTAATTGATTAGATGATCTATTGATTTTATCTTTGTTCAGCCATTATTTTCATAGAAGTTTATTTTTAAAATTATTGTTTAGAAGTTTGTTTTTTAAAAAATAATACGATATTGCGATTTATTTATTCCTAATTATGATCAAAAATTCATATGTTTTGTTTCATTAAAGTGGAATATTTTCTGGACTTGGGCCGTCTCTGTATTTACGACATTTAAGAATTTTCTAAGAAATCTATATAAATTTTCCTAAGAATCTTTGTATATATTCGGGATGTTAAGTTCAGTAATATATTTCATTTTGATAAATATAAAGCCTGTGAAACATGAATTTTTAATGACATGCAACTTTTCAATGATAGTTTTGAGCTATTTAACCTGAAATATGTATCTATTTTATTTTATATATCTCCACTATATATCTAAAGAAAATGTTCAGACAATGAAACCTATTCATTTAGTATTACAATATAGTTGTAATTTGTATGTATATATATTGCCTTGATGCAGAGATGTACGGTGGTAATAAATTATACAATCGAAATAATTTGTTTTACAGAATCAAGAAAAATGGAAATATTCTATGACTAAGCTTGGTGTACCTCAACAAAGTCAATCTCAACAACTGGGATTGACTATGAACAATGTACATTTGAGTAATGTACCTTATGAGATACATCCTATGCAATTAAAAGTAAGTAAAAACATCAACGATTATATTTTATACATGATTGTTAAGTTATTCTAAATAATCATAAATATTTTTCTATACACTCATACAAATCTTTTACATTCTACTTCTAGAGTGGTGCGCCTGGTGCAGAACATTTGGTATATCTAAACAATCAGATGACTGCTCAACAACAAGTCGCT
This sequence comes from Mycetomoellerius zeteki, assembly GCF_001594055.1. Taxonomy (NCBI): domain Eukaryota; kingdom Metazoa; phylum Arthropoda; class Insecta; order Hymenoptera; family Formicidae; genus Mycetomoellerius; species Mycetomoellerius zeteki. Next base: position 1,451,460 of record NW_017256436.1, read on the forward strand.
CTCTTTCATCACCAACAGCAGCAGCAGCAACAACAATTCAGAAATGGACAGGTAAGTTTTTCCATATAATAAAAAATTGCATTGAAAGCTATTGATTATTACACATAAAACCGTATTACGCGCAATAAAGAAAAGTACAGTAGCTAGGCTACTTGCTTTATACAAACTTCTTGCTTTATACGAAAATTAATAGATACAACATATTTAATTATAATTAAACAGAAGAATATTTAAAAAAACTTCTGTTTTATACAATTATTAATGTCTAACGTAGATTATGAATAATTGAAGATCCGAAATCAACATACAATTTCGTTACGAATTATCTGATTAATATGAAATTATAACATATTATGATTTACATAAAAATTTCATACATAATTAATCTAAATACGTTATATCTTTCAATTGAAGGAGTTCAACAATTTCATTTAATAACGGACCTTGTACGATGGACTTAAATACTGTAGGCTTTTGCTAAAACTGTGTCAGGGTTAAAACTCTGACAGATTATAAGTGAATTTTTATTTTATTTCATTTTTAATGACCTTTGTTGTTCGTATTTCAAATTTGTAATGAAAATGGAAGATATTGAAAAATATCGCGACAAATTTTTTTTACTTTACTCATTATATCATAAATAATTAATATCGAGTATAGCATAGCATTTTATTATACGTTGTTTGTGAATTTACGTGTGGATCACATAACAAGTTTTTATATCAAATATCAAAATATTTAAATATGATTACGTAGCTCTTGTAATCTCTCGTCAACAAAATATAAAATTACATGGTAATTTCAAATTCGTTTGATTGTAGTGAGCATAGTGATTTGCTCTATTTATGTTAACAAAACAAAATTTCGATCAGCGATTTAATTCAGCGTTATTATTTGAGATATTCATAAAAAATTGGAGAAAAAAGTCCAGTTGTTTAATTGGCAAATTTGTCAAATGAACATATTACTCTATTTGAATATGATTATACATTAATCATATTCAATCATGTTATATTTAATATTATTGATACGAATATGTTATGGGTCAATTAGGCTAATTAATGATCATCATGTGTAACCATGATACTGCAGTATTTTTCAATACAAAGTAATTACGAAATTTAAAAGAAATGATGCATTTCAATGATTATTAAAACATTGAAAGCAATGAGCAGTTAAAAAATATTAAGCCGTTACATTATCTCTGTATCACAAAAGTGATCAAGCCATGATGTTTTAAAAAAATTACTTATAATTGAAATAATTATTTTCGTAATATAAAACAACGTCAGACAACAATATTGGCTCCCAATCTAAATGCGTTTACGTGTCTTTTCTGAATAATGCGAGGAAAGCGAATCACTTAACTTATGAAAAAATCCTCCATCACTTTTGATATTACATGTCTCATATTCTATTTACCATATCGAATTATATTTCGCTTCGTATAAAATATAAATGTGCAGCGAGAATAACGTCATCGTTGTATAAATGTGTGAAAAATTATATACAATTCAGAATAGGAAGTGAAAGATTACACACACATACACATCGTTGTTTTACACATCTCCATGATTGAATTTAATGCAGTTTAAGATAAACTATTGATGGACTTCTGTAAAATTTATATTAGTAACAATTAATACTTTAATGGAATATAAAAGCAGTATTAATTGATCAATAACGTTTGATTTCTTACTTAGACAGTACATTTTTTTTTAGAAATGTTTTATGGTATAAATTCGTTTAATTTTTACTTTTTTTAAATTTTAATCAAAATCGAAATAATCTAAATTATTTGTGTGCGATAGAAATTAATTGAAGTATATTTATGTGTTAATGATACATTATTGTTTATTATTAATAGCATTGTGCCATTTAAATATGTATTAAATGTTCACCAACAGATTATCTTTCATTACTCTATTCCATAATTTGCTTTGAAAAGTGATATAAAACAAAAGAAAAAGGTATTGAAATTTTTAAAAGACTTTTTGAGCTACGCATTTATATCTTCTTTTACATCTCCAATCTATAAATATGCTCTCGATTTATTTATGGAAGTGCAAAAATATATGGAGCAATTCTCATCTTTGTTCTTTTTGTCCGTTGTGTTTCTCGAATACAAAATAGATTTACAAAGCGTTGGGATAAAGAAATAAAAAATCAGTAGGTTTATTTTTGGATATTTTTTAAACATTACACAATTCTATCGTTTCTGATCGGTCGCGTTTTTTATCTCGGATCTGCGATGCTATATATGAGATGGATCATGTTTTCGCGATTAATCGGCGGCAACGCAAAGCTCCCTCGTCTCGCGTTTCTCGTCCAAGAGATACGCTGTATTATTTATTATTGGATTTGTATCGTTGCGCGACATGCGGTAAGGATAGCCGCGGAGGTTCCGTTCGCTTCTGCGCTCGCTGGACGAGACGGCGGCGTGTCCGACGGATTGGCGGAGCGACCGCCAGGGGCGCCTCACTCGGGAGCGTCGTTCTTTGTTTCGGTTTCGGAGCGCAGTCTCCGTCCGACGAAGCGCAGAGCCCGGCTGACGAAAATTCGTGGCGCGCGGCAACGAGAGAGCGGAGCGAGAGGGACGGAACGACGGGAGCCGACCAAGAGACGCCTGTCCCCAGAGCTCGGCCCCCTGGGTGGACGGCGCGTCTCCGCGCGGAAAGGAATGCTCCTTGAACGGGACCGCATTGCCGCGATAACAATCGAATCGCTCCCTCTGTAAATAAGCGGCACGGCCGAGTATTCGTGAGTGAGTGTGCAAAGTGTGCGCGAGAGGAGAAAGGAGAGGGTGAGGAAAGAATCGCGGATTAAGCGTCACGGGAGAAGAAGAGGAAGAGGAGAAGAAGGAGGAGGAGGTGATGGTGGTGGTGGTGGTGGTGGTGGTGATATCGGAAGTGTCGAAGTGACGAAGGGCGCGCACGTATGACAGCGGGAATTGTTTCGACGCTTTTCCGCCTTCTTCCTTCCGTCTCTCTTCTTTCGCTGTCTCTTTCTCTCTCCTCGTCGTCTAGTCGCGTCGAGAGAGGTGCGTACGCGAGGTGGTGATACTGTGACTTTCTCTCTTCATCTCTCTCTCTCTCTCTCCCCCCGGTGTCGCACGCGCGTTTGCGCCGCGATTCGCATTGTTTGACCGGCGGTGATACAACATTGCTCGCACGCGGTTCTGCTCCGATCCGCTGCGCGACAGAGAAAGAAAGTAGAAAGAAAGGAAGGAAGGAAAGAAGAAAGAGTGAGAGAGAGGAAGGAAGGATCAGCATCGACGACGATTGAACGTCGTATACGAGCAATCGCGTGGAGGATCGAAGAGACGAGACGAGACGAAAACGCGAGACGACGGCGCTGCGGGGGTGGGGTAGCTGTGCCGCCACCGACATATCCGTGCGATTCGTTCGTCCGTGTGGTTGTCGTCGTCGATCGCCGCCGCCGCCGCCGCCTTTGGTGTTCAGCGCGCCGCGACGGGGGTTGCCGACACCGCCGCTGTCGCTGTCGTATCACCATCGATTGCCGGCCACCGATCCGCCGGGCACAACAGTAGTGCGCGTGTAGTGACAACGACGACGTGGAGTACCGGGGGGAGGTGGAGGAGGAGAAAAAAGTGCCGCCGCGTGTCACCCGCGAGTTTTCCGTATTACGCGTTGCCGTCAGTGTATTACCACGGGGTTAACGGTGAATCTCTCGGAGGTGACGCACCGCGCCGACGACGCCGCCGCTGCCACCACCGCCGCCGCCGTCGTCGCCGCCGCCACCACCGCCACAGCCGCGACCTTGGAGACAGTGGAGAGTTTCGGAATCGGTTACGGCCAGGGAGCGGGCGAGAGCACAGGCAACTGGATGAAACCGCCGGGGAATCTCTTTCTCTACCCTACGCTAGACATGAAGGATCTGACGGGATCCGTGGAGGACATGGTATTATTATTATTATCATCATCATCATCACATCATCATCATCACATTACTCGTTATTCTACCATCGTCGTCGTCGTCGCGCCGGACTGCGCGGGCGACTCGACGTCGTGTGGCACTTCGAAACCGCGCCCGCCTCGTCGCGACGCGCCAGGCCGCTCCGCGCCGTGGCGTCGTGTCGCTTGGCCAGGCTAACTTGGCCTAGCCTAGAGACGCTATGACACGGAGTCTGACGAGAGATTTTATTAAAATCCTACTAGAGAGAAAGAGATATATATATATATATATATATATATGTATGTATACTTTCTCCTTGTACATATATTATCTCACTCCACCTCGTACTGTTTTATTCTAATTAAAGTTATAAAGTGAGACAGTATGAGTTAAAGTGAGACGGTATTATATAGAATGTATATATATCAGTTTCTCTCTCGTAGGATTTTGACAGTAGCTCGTGGCCAGACTCTGATACAAGGTCTCTACCCTAGCCTAGCCTAGCCTGCCTTCGTGTTTTATAGCCTCCGGCTGACGATTTATAGGTTATGTTCAACGTACGGACAACGAACGCGACGTACTCGGCGTACTCTTTGTGCGCGTCCGCGTAGATCCGTTCCTCTCGCCCGCATCTTCTTTGTTCCCGATTCTTCTCTTCCGTTATTTTTTCACCGACAATTCGACCGTACACTTGCCTCTCGTCCCGAGAAACGTAGCGTGGCGATGAACGCGTGTAGCGTCGCGTGTTTACGTTCGATCTTATTAGCTCATTATGTGATTGACGAAAATGTTATTTTCCGATCGATTCAATGTATGTCTAGTCATGGAATCTACTCTTCTTGATGATACCTTTATATTTATGAAATATAGTACGGACGTAATGTTTATAAATATTGGAACAGAAAGAAAAAGAATTGTGTATATTAACGTAAACCTATTGTGGATAATATGATTAAAACGCAGATGATTATTATTATTATTATTATTATTATAACATAAATATTCTACATAATTTTTTAACTTGTGTGAAAAGATTTTATTTCAGTGGAACTACTCTTTTGTTTTTTTCCACAATGCATGTAGCTTATTCTTGTAGTGCTACGTTTCGTTTCGTTTCCTGAACATTCTAAAAAAATCAAGAATTTTTCGTAGAAGAGAATGAGAAGGGAACTTCAGTAAATTACTGACATTGAGAGATGTATGTAAGAAAATGTAAGATAGTAGAGCTTTAATGTTTTAATGTTTACCGTGCATAATTTCGAAAGTGAAAGTAAAAATGTAGAAAAGCGAACAGTAAGTAATAGTAAAGAATAAGAACACACAAATGGCAAAATATGGTTACGTATACACTTGTAATTAATTATTGACTGTGTATTAATCTATTGATTTTGCTAATATTGAAAATGCCAATTATAATGCATTATTATTATACTGATGCTATTAATATTTGTTGTTATTGATAATTACTAACAATATCGAATTATTCTCCTGATAGCACGACAGTGGCGATATTTAGCAAATATAGAATTTTAATAGTTTAAAGTTTAAAGATAAATATGGAATTATAGTTTGGAAATAAAATATAGAATTGTGGAAATCACTTAAAAGTAAATGTAGAATAATGAAACAGCGCAACAAAAAATATTAAAAATATTCAAAATATTAGAATAAAAGAATACAAGAGAATTAAAAGAGTACAAGGATTCGACTATATTTTAAGAAACAAAGTCTGACTACAAACTTAAAATTACAAACATTTAAGATTAGTCAAAACTATTTTTCAGAGTTATTCATATTACCAATGTTCTCATATTCCATTAACCTTGTAATTTATTAAATAGCTAGTGACAGTGTTACCTAATAATATTACCTTATAACTACGAAGGTCATTAGAAAGCCAAGCATATATAAATTTTTTTCTTTTTTCCTTTATTTTTCGTATTTATTCCAAAATTATTTCGTTGCTACTTTCATGGCATAAATATGCTACTCTTATTATTTCATACACAATTATTTATAGTTATTCTACATTGTGATTCATGAAAATTATTTGAAAACAGAATATAGAATATATTGATTATATAAACAAATTGAACACCCATTTATATATATATTTTTAAAAAGCTAAAAATAAAAATAAACAGTTATTCATAACGTGACAACATTCTTTGCATAAAATTCTTGCGTAAGAAAACGTTTTTCTGAAAATGCGGCGTTTATTTACAAGTTAAATACGCTGACCCTTAAATAAAGAACGTATTGTGGCCGAATATGGGTAGATATGGATGGCTAAACATCCGTAAAAGTAGAATTCTTAAAATATCTTTCACATCGCTCTTTGAAATTTTTAATTTTTGTCTTTGTAACTAAATTAGTGAAGTTATTTTTATACATTTACAATTTTATACATTTTAGAGATTAAAAAAAGGTCGCGAGATGTTGAGGTATTTAAAAATGGATCGCGTTTTTAAATAGCTTATGGATATTTTTGAATTTAAACGCTGATATAAGGAGAAACGAGACATAACCAATATCCATGCAGGATCAAATATACAATATTGCTGGCCGCACATGTCTATACGAATGACGAACAACAACTGGAGGAGGATATCGATTTACTTGATCTGCTGATCTTCGTGTTACTCCGAGACATAGTCCGATTTCACTTACTCTGATCATTTATAATATGTTATCTGCCGTGACTTTTAAGTCGCGCATATTATAGGCTAAATGTCAAATCCATTATTGATAACGTCTTCTGAATGAATCATATGAGGTGAATCACCCGAAACGAGACACTCAAGTATTCGCGTATACTTATTCTTGAATTTTATGAAAAATTTAAAGAAAATAATTTAAATAACCTTTCAGAAAACGCGAGTAGGAAACGAGCTTAATTCTTTCTCTTTCATGTTCGTTTTTCTCGGAATTATCGGATTATTAATATCTCCATTTTCAACGGAAATACGTACTTCTATCTTCTGTATATTGCAATTAATATAAACTGTATATTAAATTATATTAAATGCGATTAATATCGAGTATCCTGCATCTTAGATTGAATAATTTCATTCTAATCTCTATCGGAGAACAAAGAGAAAATAGACACGTGCATAGACGAGTGAAGAATGAAGTAAAAGTTACGACGAGATGGAAGATACTTGTATTCCGAGATATTCCGAGACGAACTTTCTTTCTGACGTAGTTGGTGTTACTGATGGAGGTTCGTTACGACGTCAGACAGTTGTTACTGACAGTTACGCAGTCAGCTGTTACGTCGCGCGAAAAGAGAAATTTACGTCTGATAAACATTACACAAGATCACTATTACTCTCTGATTACGTTGTTTCATAATCGTTTCCTCATTTTATCTGGGACAGTAGACCGAAAGGAATCTGAGTCATCGAGGCTCGTCGCATACATATTTCGGGTGGGTAGTTACGATTAAAATTGTGAAACGTAAGGTGGTACTTCGAGCTGTTTGAAATGTCGAAATAACAAAGTTTTCCGTGTAAGAGCCATGACAGAGAAATTTAGTACAATAGCAAGACGTAAGCAGTGAGAAAATCAACATATTGGATTTGCTACTGCTTACGTTATGGCCTTAATGGGCTTTCTACAATAAACCATTATCTAAGGCTTAAGTCGTAAGAAATTGACCAGTCATAGTCGATTATTTGTCTTAATCTTTTTTTCTCTATAGTAGAAAACTCATAAGTCACACTAGCGATTGCGCAGTTGTAACTAGCGATTGGTGATTACTTTTCAACTAATCAGAGCAAAATAATGACCGGTTGCTTTGCTCTAATTGATTGAAAAGTAGTCGTCAGTCGCCATTCATAATCACACAAAAACTTCAGTTTATATTGTTGATCAATTCGCTTACTATTTATGTTTTAAACTGTTTAAGTTTTCTTGTGTGTCATGTTTTATAAATTTATATCTACAGCTGTACTTTTTCAAATGCTTTGGACTTTAAATCTTTGGTTTGTTTTCTGTTCCTGCACTAAACTGCACTAGAACTCTTTTTCTCGCTTTCGAGAAACATCAAGCAACATATATACCTATCTCACTTTAATTTCCAAAAATGTACATTAGTTCAGTCACAGAAAGCAGACCTTAAATCTTAAAACAAACGCGAAAGTTTCAAAACAATTGCAAACAGAAATGCTAATAGTTTTATAAATAATTGCAAATAAAGTGAATCAAATATCACGGTTTTATAAATATAATCTCATATCTCATTTATTTTTGTATAACTTTTACGAAAAAAATCATTTAAGTGAGTGTGAAAAAATGTAGTTTTCTGCAAAAAATATATTCATCGAACGTTTTGTTTTCGCTTTGAAAGAAACGAATTATTTTTATGCGTCGTTTCTCCCGTTGAAATTCCGCTTAAATTCTCCCCAACTCTAAATTTTCGCGAAAATTCATGGTACCTCTGAGGGTGCTTCCGTGTGATCGTGCGAAAAGGTTCGTTTATCGCGGAATAGACGCGTGTCAGTGAACTTTATGCGTAACAGTATCGGTAATCGATAGTTGGTGCGCCGAGTTGGAGTCTCGAAGTTCGGCGGCGAGAGAGACGAGTCGCGTGCTCATTATCGGCGCGAATTCAATGCACATGGGGCTCTTTGCTGACCGGTATACGTAGAGAGCATTCGCGGTGTTCGTTATCTACGCGTAAATTCTGTCATCCGGTATATTCCCCCCTTTTCATATTTACTTACTGCAGCGATCGAATTACGCGAACTTATCTATTTTTATGATGGACAATTTATTTCTAGAACATGAAACTTTACGTTATTTTTGTACGTCTTTAGTAATCCAATTTTAGTAGCATAAGTCAAAATTCTTATCTTTCTATTAATTGTGAATTATTTCTAGCACGATCGAACTTAACGCGATTATTGTTAGAATAATATTTTGATCTTAGAAACTACATTGTTATTAAAGATTTCTTACAGAGTTCTATGTTACGTCCGATAAACGTGTTGTTTGGCTTGGAAAAGAGACTGCTACTACTGAAAATTTATTAGCTTCAGTTCTCCTAAAGCTTCAATTCTTTTAAAAGCAACGCGTGATATAAATACAAACATTTCAGTCTGGGAAAATAGTAGAAAATGTCAATAATTTTACCAGAAAGAAGCGTAAGATCTTTTGTAATTTTATAGGATATAAGAAACTGAATATTATCATTTTCTAATAAGTCACTGCACAGAGAGAAAAATGTTTGGTATTTGTAACTATAATTATATATTACTATAATTATGATTATTACTGCTATAATAATAATAACAGTAACTATATATATAGTTCCAGCAACAAATGTTATAATTGGCAACCTAAAATGACTATAATTATAGTAAATGACTATAATTATAGTTGTTATAACCATAAAATAGTTGAAATTACCATAAAAATTATAGTCACTTGAATCATTTTTATGGTAATTTCAACTATTTTATGGTTATAACAACTATAATTATAGTCATTTTAGGTTGGCAATTATAACATTTGTTGCTGGAGCTATATATATAGTTACTGTTATTATTATTATAGCAGTAATAATCATAATTATAGTAATATATAATTATAGTTACAAATACCAAACATTTTTCTCTCTGTGTGGCTCATTTAAAATAAGAATACGTAATATAAATACATTACATATTTTTAAATAGAACATCCGATGTTAATATAGACAGCATAACTAATTAAACTCAACTTTGTTTTATGAGTGAAGTTGATTTAATTTGAGCGGAAAAAATTACTTTATCCATGTCGTCAACTTTCCATCGCGACATAATACACCTTGCACGGTGACGGGCGAACGCGTATCCCTCGCGATAAGGTACGTACGATACGCACGACATCCTGTGCGTGCGTATTGACCCATAGAGCGCGGGACTCATCTTCTCTCGTCGTGCGACGGATTCCCCGCGGGTAGACTAGAGGACAGTGGCCGTGACCCGTGGCCGAGGGTACCGGGGAGAGGGGTCGGTGGCCCCGTGGCAGTTTAACGACGTCCACGCCGCGCCACACCGTCGAGGAGAACGTGGGAGTATGGCGAAGACCTGAAGGGGGACCGGGGTGAGCGAGAACGGTGCGAGTAGTGGTGGGACGAACCGGCGTGAGTCCGTCTGGTCTGGTCGTTGCCTGAATAGAGAGAGGATCGAATCGACACTTTAGCACATGGATATCTAACGTTCTTCCGTGCGTCATTCCGAAAGTTGAGATTAGAGTCCAGCTCGGCACACACAACGCACTGCCGCGTTAAAAGCCAAAATAAAGAGAGAACACCGTTGAAAATTACGTTCGGGAACTGTGGAGTCGTCGAGTTTCTAACTTTTACGCAGACGATTCTTCGTGTTTTGTGTCTTATATTTTCTTTTTCCGACTGTTTATTTATGCAGGAAATTTTAAAAATGAGTTTAAAATTTTAAAGGACACGTAATATTCGCAAATTGAACAAAAAATTTAATTGAGATCTAAATTGTTCGATTGGAAATTGGAGAAATAGACTGATTGGTGGGTCCAAAATTCCAGTCTCGATCTTTTCTCGTGCGTTTTAGTCTTTTCAAAATACATAAGAAATGTAAATTTTAAAAATATATGTATATCATACACAATAGAATACATTTTATTTCAATTTTTCCATTATTATTAAAAGTAGAAAAGGGTCAAGTGATAATGGAAGCTGATATTTTATGATTCCTTTTTTGCGATAGTACTTGTCGATAGGGGAACGATCGAGATCGATCACGTAATTTGAGAACGTAATTTAGATTCGCTGCCCGTTAAAGCTCCCTCATTATTTGCATGAACGTCATCTTGTCCACGTGTCCGTAATAACGCTATCTCTCTTTCCTCTATAGGATCGATCTCGCGGTTCCTCTCCGCTTAACATACGGATTGTTCTAGCGAGGTCACTTCCAATAGGACGACTAACCCCTCGTCTATTTGTTGCATAACAAAGCGTACAACGTGACACACGAGAGGTTGGTCGTTGTCACGTTCTGTAAAGTTAGAACATTCATTTTCAGAATTTCGATATAAGATAAAATTGTATATCTTATCAAAGTTTTAGAATTTTTGAGAAAAAAAAATTCCAACGATTAGATAAATAAAATATAGATCTTAAGATTATTAGAGAGATGCGTATTTAAAAAACTTGATGACAACTTTCGTGTTGCTTACTTTTCGATAAAATTAAAACTGCCCAACGCTATCTATAGAATTTAGAAAGATATTAGAATTAATCCTAATTCAATAAATAAATGAGGACTAGTCGTACAATGAAAATATAAAGTTGCCTCGTATCTTTGGATATCTTTTAATTGGTAGATCTTTTTTTTAAATGGTTTCAATAGCTATAGAATTATTTCAAAAAGAGCAGAACTCTATAATCACTTGTATACAAATGCTAAAATGGAATGCTGATTTTACAAAAGTTGTCATTGTAGCTTTATGTTTTCTTTTCCTTGTCATTCTTTTCTGGATTAAAATCAGGGTGGGTTAAAAAATATTACATTATCGTCATTCAAAAGATGGAGTAGACAACGAAGAAAAAAAGGAAAAAAGGGAAAGTGAGGTAGTATACCTACTACTGATGTAAATAAGTTTTTTAAGCAATCCATAAATCATAAGATGTTATTTCCTGGTCATATTCTTTGCTGGAAAAGTTATTTATATCGTTTATAAATGACTATTAGATTTTTCACGATTGTCACTTGTTCTGTATTTCATCCAACTCCCTGAATCTTCTTTAAATTTTAAAAAGTGAAAGGATTTCTTCTGAATCTTTTTCAAATTATATTACATATTTTGAGACATTATATTTCTCATCTTCCCCTATAAAATTATTTTTACTTTATTTTCAAGATATCTCAGATTGTAAGAAATTTAAAATTGCTTTTCGCGCGCGCGCGTCAGCAGATTTTGCCGGAAAACATAAAATTGAAGATATTTTCAAACTCGAATTTAGAGTACAATCTGAAAATTCTGATTAATATAAGGCAGAATTTTTTTCGACCGTGCAATCAATGAATCCTTTTTTTTATTGAGATATTATTTTGAATGACGCAAATCACTTTGCGCAAAACGGTCTTTATTCTTCGTTTATTTTGCTCTTTACCTTTTCACCCTATCCCTTTCTCTCTTTCTTTATATCCATCTCCCTCTCATTTGGTGCCATGCGTTTCTCTTCCCGACCTCCCTTTCTCTCTTTCCATTTGCGCTTAACGTACAAAAGCGTCTCTGGCGACCGTCGACGCGGTCGATACTCACGGCGTATCGCCCCCGAGGTTGACCGAGCTTCACCCTTACCCTTACCTTACCGAACCTTTAGACAGATCCACTACCTCGTTCCTCGCATCATTTCGCCGTAACGCACGATAGTTATTATTTTTCTGAAATTTAGAAAGGAATCGGAAACACTTGAAGAATAAAAAAAAAACAGGAAACTAGCAATAAGTGAAATTTTGTCAATTACAGGGAGGGGGGAGACTCGATTATTTTCTCCGATTTTCAAATTAATTCTTTGTATAATAATAAGAATTACACATACTACTCGGTCTCGTTTCTTTCTTTACAGAAAAAAACATTGGTTTCTCTAAGATTCAAATTTCTCAATCTTTCAGAATCCATTCGGAAATTCCAGATAAATCCATTAATGGGTTATAACGAATCATTTCCAATGTTCGTCAAAGTATTGCTCACATGTCGTTAACGGACTGCGTGTGGGAAGGACTTTAGAATATGCTGAAGATTATATAATTAAACGACGCATGTGAAAGTTAAAAAATTAAATGAAATAAAAAATAACTCCACATCAAAACCTATGTAGAATCTCGCAAACATAATAGTCGTTTTCGTCAAAAAATATCGAAATTCAACAATCCGTAAGATAGTTAATATTTAAAATGAATAGAATTAAAAATATAATTGAAACGGAAAAAGAGAATTTTGCCAATATACAAGATAAAAATTAAACAAACTTAAATAATTCGCATCTACGATTTAAGCAGGACGAACAAATAAGGATACAAGACAAATACTGACTGAATGAAGTGAACTTGATAAAGCGAAGCTATAGATTGTTGATAATCGTTAAATAAACTTTATGGAGACCTTCGATGTCTATGAATTCAAACTGTTTGTTTTTTGATAAGATTATCTTTTTGTTTACCTGTAGTATTTAATCTTTTAACTATTATTTCACATACATGTTATGAAAGACCTATTTTACCCGAAATCCATTAAATTTTTCAAAGGAAATATAGACTAACTAGTAAAAATGATAAGAGAAACAAAAATAAATGTAACTGTAACGATTAATTATTTTTTTGCATATTTATTTTTTTATAAAAGTTTGCAGAAAAATATGTGAAGACTTTTAAAAAATATCAAAGCCTTTTTATGTGTGCGTGTGCTCGCGCGCATGTGTGTGTGTGTGTGTATTTAAAAAAAAGGGATGAATATTTTGAAAGAATTTATTAATCTGGTCTGTTAAGCAAGACCAGATTATTTTACTTAGATCAGTGAATCTGCTGCTAATAGTATTGCTCAATGACAAGGCCAAAAAGGAGATTCGCTTTCGAACTCATTGGCACACCAGTCGCTATCACTCTTTTTAGACACTCTTTTCTCTCGTGGGACATCCGACCGGTTTCCAGACTCGCAATAACACGTCCGAGTTCACTGTATTCGCATATTGCCATTGATTCGTCTTTAATTTAATTGAAATAATCGATTATTGTGGAAGTAATTTAGCCTAGTATCAGAAAGTTACAAAAAATGAAACTTCGGAATATTTTGTTCGACTAATGATTTTTCCGGACAATTTGTCATTTACATCTTTGACAATGAATGATGATAAAGTTATTTGTTACATGAGAAGAATTGATTTGGAATCTTATAGTCTGTGAAATCTAATTTACTGCAAATAGTTTCAAATGAACTATTTTATAGACGTGATAATATAGACGTGACATTTTATGTATAGTTTTTAATTCAATTTTTTTCAAGAGATGTAAAGTTTTAATAAAAAAAAATTTTTTTATTTTTCAACTCTATAATTTAGTTTAATTTACATTTTTGTTTAATTCATAATTTTGTTTAATTTACATTTAATTAACTTTATTTTAGATTGTATTGCTATTATATTATTATAAATGTTATTTATAATCGTCAAATAAATATATAGATGTGATTTATAACAAAAAAATATAGGCCCTTTTAATCTCTGCATTACTAAAATACATTTAATACTTTTATTACTTATTTATACTAAATTTAATTCCATTTCTCCAGTTAAATACTAGATTAGTTTAGATGGAGAGATAATTACTTGTCTGTATTTTTATAGATTGTAGTAATGGCTATAAAAAAAATATGCAGAACGTATCCGCGTGAACACAGTTACTATATGTATTATTATAATTTTACAATTAAAATATGTATTGAAATATATATATTTTCTAACTCCATAAGATTTTTTTATGTAAATGGCATTCATTATTACTCCAATTTTTCAGTTTTATTTGAGTGCAAATTCCTCAAATTCCGTTGTATTAAATAGTAAAATTTACATTTTTTTATCGTGTCTGTGAATTTTCATCCTATCATCTGCATATTTTCCATTGTAGCGTAATTAAAAAAAATATAAAAAAATTTTACAAAGCATGTATTGAAACGAATAAATAAATATACATATATATCATTTTAATTTATAGAATTTTAATTCATAATAAAAAATATAACGATAAATTTATGGATTTCATGTTTTTTTTCCACGCGTCTCTAGATTCCGAAATCGTGAAATATTTTTCTAGGAAAAAGAGAAAAAGGTGATGTCCTGTGAATTCATTTGTGAAGAAATTAATTCTTCACGGTGTTTTTTCGGAATCGAGTTCAGTTTCTGTTATTTCTGCTTTATAAATTCCAGTCGTTTGCGAGAGACGGAGTACTCTGTAAATTGCGAAAATTAAAATGGTACGGTTTCTACGACTGTAAGAGGAACGATGCATCGTGACTTTGAACTCGCTGTCGCATTATGCGTTCGGTGCACTCGTGTCCTGCGATCCGCGAGCGCTAGCCCCTGTCCTCACTTCCCCGCAGAGGTTACGTCACTAGCATTCAGTTAGGCGAGGTCGGGATCAGTGCAACGCGCGGGCTCCAGGTCACGATTCGCCTTTATCCACTTTAGAGTCGAACACTCACGGTTAAGTTGATATCTCGGAAACCGAACCTATAATTTGAACGTCAGGTTTGGGAGAGCTCAAACATTTTACGTCAGAGAGAATATCTTATCTATATTGAAAAAAATATTAGACATATGTGGATGCATGTATCTCACACGGAAATTTTTTTATCTTAGAAAAATTTTTTAATATTAATACATACATATACTGGAAAAAAAGAGTTTGGTAATAGCTATCAAATGTTGAATGAAATAATTCCAATTAAATGTCAGGTTAATATAACAACAAATATTTTTGTTCTCTTCTAAATATTTAGTAAGTATTACAAAACATATTACCAATTGTTTGATAATACTAATTATTTGAAAAAGTGAAATTATATTTTGTTATTTAACCGAACATTTTGATTGGAATTTCACTCAACGTTTGATAGCTATTATCAAATGCTTATAAAGAATAAACGAATATAGAAAGTTTAATAAATTCTTGATAAATGAATTTGAAGACGATGAAAATATTTGTTTACTTTTTAAAGCACGATGCGCAGAAGAAAGCGTTTACTTAATTTATTCTTTCTAACGTTATAATTCAATATGTGGAGAAATTAAAAATCCATGGAATTTATTTTTTCTTTGATAGTATAAAGAGCTAGCCGCAAAATTAAACAAAAGTCTAACACACATAATGGTGATGTGCATTGAAATTGTTCTCTTACAAATCTTTTAGTTTTCACGAATTTTATTCTTATAGAAACGTATGGACTTATCATTCGTAAATGATACCTTGACAACTGCGTCAACAGGAGGTATCGATTTGAAGCGACATCTGTCCCTGAAACATTATCCCCGTTCCGAAATATACAGCGTAAATATATATTTTCAAGAACAGAGCTACATTAACGTGTGTGCGCGCGTGCACGATGGGTCAGTGGGACGCGATGTTAATTACATCGCACTTATCACGGAAGCAGAATTTCGCTGATGCGTTACTAGACTGAGTACTGCATTATTACGAAACCGTTAATCTTGTTGGGAACTTTTAATTTTCTAATGTAAGTGATGCGCTTCCTCGTATCCCTTTATGCAGCAGAGGGAGGAAGATGAGAGATAGATAGAGAGAGAACTCTTGGGAGTTTCGTGTCAACATACACGTTTCAGCGTGTTCACTGACCTCCAGAGGCTCACGACCTGTTCTGTTTTTTCATGTTTCAGATCGCTCCCTCGACAAAAAAGCTCTGGGGCGTGGACGAGGGTGGCTCCAAGGACGAAGGGGGTGTAAAAGGCGGTGGGACCCTGCTTCACCTGGGCGACCACCCGACCACCATGTGGCGGGATTCCACCTGGAGTACGACGTCAGGTACAATTTGCGTGCAATCACATTGCCGATGCGTCGTCCGTTAGTGGGATTTCGATCGACACAGACGACGGAAGTGCTTACGAAGCTCGAGCATAGTCGAGTAGAGTAATCGAAACCGTTTGGTTAAGCACAAGGGCCGCAAACAGCCGACGCGGAACGCCTACGCTGGTTACATCCGAGTACACAGCACCGTTGATGCAATAGCGCGCTATTAAGTTGTTTTTAGTAACAATGATGATAATTTCGAATAATTTCCATGCTGTCCTACAGCACGATATTTCTTTTTCACGTGTTACTTGCTCCTAGTAGCATTAATGATTAAAAAATCGGGAGATCCGAGTTCGAATTTCCAGCTGAGGTAATATTTTTCGCAATAAATTATTCGCAGTTTTTCAGATTCTTGTTAGCATCAAATTAATATTCTTATATGATATTTGTTAGCATCAATATTAAATTGCTTGGCAATTTAATTATTGATGCTAATAAATTATATAATATTACTACTCCAATTCTGTTCACAATTGCGTTAAAAAAAAGAGCTATTTCAAAGTGTGGTTTGCAGAATTGGATATATGTATATAAATTTACTTAAAAAAATTTAAGCTGTACACTGAGGGAAAAGTGTTTGGTATTTGTGACCATAATTAGCATGGTGAACTAATTATTGTTAGGAGTTCCATTTTTTACTATAATGTTAATAATAATAATCATGTATGATATTCTCTCAAACATGAAAAAATTATTCTATAAATTATGATATAATATGATAATAATTTTAAATATTAATATAGTAAAATATCCAAATATAAGTAGTAAATACAAATAACGTTTGTATTCAATAAATGCAGTCGCAATTATAGTAAATATAATAATGTTTTTCTTAAATTAATTTCTATTTATGTAGTAGTAATAACTAACAAATACATATATTAAGACAAAACTAGAAATGTGTATACAGTGTGTGTGACTATTTTTAATAGTACAATTGATTATATTTGCAATTGTTAAAACAATTATAAATATATAGTTGTTCCAAAAAAATAACTATAAAGTATAGTTAAACTACATATTACATAGTAATTACATATTTTCTCTCAGTGTAAGATCCGCTTTGAAAATAGGATTTTTCTTACTTAATTTGAAAAAAATCAAATTGTGCTAATTGAATCGTATCTTTTTAATGGTGCGAATCGTTGGAACTTTGTCTGTTAGTTTAACAGTTGTTAACAGAGGAAGGTTGTCAAATTGGGCCAGAAAAATCGCTTTCGGTGTTAGACGTATGCGTCGATCGATCATAAACCGATGTCTCTGTTTGCAAAAGGCGATGTATCCGGGTAAGAAACATGAGATACGAAGCGATGCCGCGTATTTTACGTCGTACAAGCTTATTGATTGATACAGCAGTAAAAGAACAACATGTAGATACATATACGCAGCTCGCTCACCGCCGCCATCGCCTTCCGTTGAGGGGTGGGTTAGAAGGGAATGAAGGGGGTAGAACCAAGCTTTTTCACAGCGCACTCGATCGATTAAATGACAACACCGACTAAAATTGAAAATAATTTTGAAAACTCTTCCTATATCATTTTTATTTTAATTCTTTCGAAATAGGATTATTTTATTATTTTATGTTTTTATCTTTTGATGTATTTTAAAAAATATTTTATAACTTAAACGAGTTTACCATTTAAAGGGCAGAAATATCCGAGAAAAATTTGTCTTTGAATGTGGAAGAAATAATTTACGAAGATTTTTATGAAATTTTAATATATTTAGATGCCCATTATTTCCAAAGTAATCATTATTATCTTTAACATTTAACCGTAATTATACTTAATAGCTTGGTAGCATCGTTTCGTGCGATATGATAATTGGTTTAGTTACCACAATAATTCGTTTGATCGATTAAACACGTGATACCTTAATAAACGGAAGTATACCATACGTACATGTACTAACACATAAACTTCTTGATTTGCTTATAAAATGTATAGGAAAGTTTTTTGCAGGAAATTCCTTTTTATTCATATCTTAATAATTTTGAATGTACATCAGATTGCTTGTAATGACTAATGTGTAAATTGTTTGCATATATCACATGTAAAATATTACCAGATGCTGATACATAATGAACGTCTATTGCGTGAATTGAGATTTTTTTTTAAATTGCAAATTCTCTTGCGAGTAGAGTATAAAATATTGAAAATCTTAATTCAGTTGAAAAAAAAAAAGGGAGATTGATTATTCAATATAAAGTTTCCGCAAAAGTTGAAAAAGCTAAAATATTTCAAAATATTTATATATAATTCTGTGTATTTGTGTGTATACATATGTAATTCTGTATTTAAATTTTATTATTTAATTACTGTATGTGTATTTCTAAATTTTTTAAAAGTTTATAAAATATAAAAAAGCTTGAAGTATTCAGTAAATCTCTCGATTTTAATAAATGAAGTTTCAATGAACGAACTTTAAAGTTACGAAATATGGGAAAGATGTAAATATTTGGATTTTATGTACATTTAAAAAATTCTTTCAGAAAAAAACGTCGAACGAATGTATTATTATTACATTCATGTATACCGAGCATCACATATATTTTCACACTTATTTCATTTACAATAAGTAGATACTTTTAAATCGGATAGATTCATCTAGATATATTTATCGATTACTTTAACATTGCGCAATTACTTTTTTTTATTCTTTTATTAATACCATAAATACAAATGTCTCTGAATTCTGAATAAACAAATATTATATGTGATTTGTTTGATCTAAAAATATCAAATTAATGCGTATTTAATGATATTAAGACACGCGATGTTTGGTGTATATACCGGGTATGCGCGAAACATCTGATTTTTTACAAGTGCGAGGTATACATATGGTATAGTATGATAGCGGCGGTGACTGTGGCTGCGGCTGTGGTTGCAACTGTAACTGTAGCTGTATCTGTGGCGGTGAATGCGGATCAGGATGTTAATGTGAATATGGATGTTGTAAATGTAACTGTGAACATGTATGTATACTCATATCGACGTGGATACAGCAGTTGATGTGAGTGTGGATACGGATGTGGATGCGGATATGGATGTGGATGTGGTGGCGACGGTGATGGTGGCCGTCGTGTGTGCGTCACACCGCGATGGGTGCAACGCGGCTGTTGCCATGGCGACAGACGCCCGGCATCAGAGGCGGCAGTAGGGGCAACGTCCCAACGCCAGGATCGTACCTACTGATCCACCCTGTTTGCGAGTACCCCGACCGACCACCAACCCTCTCAACCGATCGTCCACCTGGGCCGCCGCACTGTTGTATTGGCGTCATATGGGGCCGCGCGCGTGAAAGGGCGGAAAAAACTTTTCTATCTATACGGGAGCCCTCAACGGAATCTCGTTCGATAATGCTCATGGTCGCAGCTGCTTCTCGGCGGTAGCAAATTACTGTTTGAATAAATTCCGTCTGTTGTTCTCTGTTTTTCCTGTCTTTCCATATCGATAGAGTTTTCTCGCTGAAGAGACTCGTCGTTAGATTCAGAGTTAAAATAGATCTTTTCTTATCCATATACATGAGTGCGAACGATTTAAGTTCGCCAACGATTTAGGTTTATCAAAATATCTTTCAAGATCTAGGCTATATTTGATTTGCACGCTTTTAATGTTTTTAACACTTCCATCCCTGTTTTACGTCTAATGAACGATGAAGATGATTATAAGCTTAAAGAACATGAGCGTACAAATCGAACACAGTTTTAGAATCGTAATCGAGGAGCTTATTTTTCCAAAGTGTCTTAAGACTCTTTGAATTTCTCATTCCGCGACGCTTTTTCGAAACCAACGAAAAAAATTTGTGACCTTATAATCCAATATAACCGCAAAGAATTGATTTTCTAAATTTATAGAAAATGAAAATTATTTCTGTCTTAAATAAATTGCGGAAAATTTCGTAACACGTGATCTTCTCGTCGTAAAAGACGAATCTTTTTATTCACTTTTTTCTTGGCGTCTGTTTTTGTAAAATACATAAATATAATGATGCTTAGTAGAAGCGCGTGGAAATGTAAAATTCAAATGTAAATTGTTACGAAATCATATATAAATTTTATGACAAGACCATTTCTCGGCGATATGCATTTCGTGTATACGTTGGAGGGAGAACTTTGTTATATGTATATATTTATATCTATTGATCCTCCTTTGTATTGACTCGCAGCTGTGTCGGAATCGTCATGTATACACTCGGATTTTTTATATATCGAACACTATTATTCATCTCTCATCATTTATATATCTTATATTTAATTTAATTAACTGTTAGAATTGGATAGAGGTTTTTCGATGATTTTTAAGTTTGACTAAGAGCTTTAAATATATGTCAAGGTATCTTACGGAAAAACTCATATCTAAGGACGAAAAATTGGTTTCTCGGTTTCTACACAAATCGATAGAAGGAAAGCGGTTTCGCCACTGTTAGGACTCTAATTTGACTCGTGCCAACTCTTCTTTCTTGAAGAGAGATGGCTCTGAATCACACAAGTAATCTACATAAATATTATCACGTACATTTGTCCTTCACAGATCATGCGGTGTCACAGCCAATTTCAATGGGTACGGGCAGACGTGTGGGAGTTGGAACGGGATATCACCACCAAGCATCAGAAGTCGGAACAGTGCTTAGTCCTAGAAGCAGGTTCGTGTATTTTTTGTATATTGTTTTGTTTGGACATTACGCGTCTTTGTCGATAGATTTCGAACGCCAGACTAAACACGCGACATTTGCCCCGATGTCGAGGCATTGATAACTTCAACTTGTAAGAACGCAAAAATTTGTACGAATTAAACTTTAAAGATAACCATAACATATAGACTATATATATATATATATATATATGATTTATACCTTGTTTAATCCAGTTGATTTTATTATTCTAATACAATTTTGATAAAAGAAATGTTAAATAACTAATTATTACAATTATACAAAAATGGTCAAAAAATATTAATGAAACTTTTATTAAAACTAATCGATTATAGATTTGATAAAAAAAGTTTGTAACCAAGAGACAGATTTGAAGTTTATGTAATATTTTTGGCAGTTTATATTTGCTTGTATTATTCCGATAACGATATCATTAACGATGTATTCTCTTTCTTGCAGCGAAACAGGTGGTTTGGGAGTTAAAATGGTTGAATACGTTCTTGGATCGAGTCCCACTACACCAAAAGATTTAGAACCACGAATGGTTTCTCTAAGATTGGTGAGTACTACATAATAGCATAGAGCTTTTGTTGTTAGTTTATGTTTATATGTACATAGCTATCATTTTGACTTTTTATACACAGAATACTGATGCAGACAAGAAAGAAAAAGAAAAAGGTTCAGCAAGCCCCTTTGATAGTACAAAGGATGATGCTGGACCACAGGGTAATGGATTAGCGTCGCAAAATGGTTTAGACGACGATAAAGGGTTTAAGTAAGTTCTATTTTACAGATCGAACTATTTAATATTAAATTTAATATTACGATATATGTCTAATTAATCGCTTAATTTTTTTCAATATTTTAAAAGCTTAAAAGTATCTGTTAATCTTAAAATTGAAATTTTTAGTGGTTAAATGAAGACTAATTTTGATCTCTATTTTTATTTTTATACTAATTTTTTTAATTTACTTTAACTTTTCTAGGAAAAATTATATGTAAAATCTTGGAAGAAGGTTGACTAATTAGAACAAAAATTACAGGAATTTATAATAGTACTAGATATAAGTAGTTGAATAATTTACAAGTGTATAGAGCAGCAAGGATATAATATCTCATTATATTTTTCATTATATTTTATTGTAGAGATATATAACTTTTTAATGTATTACATCTACTATAATTATCATAGTGAAATAGCGTAATAGTGAAATAATGATAGCTGTCAAGGGTATACTCTACGCGCGGCTGATGATATCGTATATTCTCGTTTCCTTTCGCGATAGCTCCTCACTCGAGTCTCAGTAATGTTGCGCCATCAGTAGCGCACGACAGAAAGCACACTCGACAACGACGTTACCGACATTGTTTATCTATTTTATTGTGTCTATCTGCTATTCGCTTGCGTTCTATATATAGTCCTTCTATTTTTATTAAATTAATTTCTCAATAATTTAGAGTCTTTACAAAACATTTAAGAGTTTTAAAGCAGTTCTAAATTTTACTTCTACATATATCATAATTAATATAAAGGAAAAAACTACCTGAAAAGTTTCTGATGATGATTGTTTGACTTATAAGGATTTCAGATTTAAATAAAAAAAAACTTGCGTACGTTTCATTTGAGTTTTCTCGATATATTCGAAAGGAAAATGATACGAGCAAAGGGAATGATTATTAACTTCTGTATTATTATAATAACGACATTTAACTCATCGTTGACGGTCGCTGTTCACAAGTATTATATACTTTCTTTTCTTATGAAATCAGTAACACGAGTTGTCTAACCTGCGGACTGCACCTGTTACGTGTGTAGCATTATGCAAAGTACACTGTTACACGACATGTAATCAATTGCGTATACACGGAATCTTGAATTAGCGTTTCTTTGTGAAATTATTCAGCGAATTAGAAGCTTTTTAACTCTTAACATACAATGACAAATAAATCTTTCTAAATTTATCTTTAACTAGAAAAATGATTCTATTAATCAAAAAGAATCTTAACAAAATTAAATATTTATATAAGAGAATTGGTAAATTTTAGTCTAAATCCAAAATTTAAGGTAGAATCTGAAAAAAGCACAAAAATATTTTTAAAAATCAAGATTTTTTAAAAATAAATTTCATGCTCGCTGAGCATATCGTGCACGTTTGTTATTTACAATGAGGTCCTTGACATTTACGGTTGTCATTTCCAATCGCTCTTAGGAAAATTATGTCAATTTCTTTACATAGAAAATAAAATTATAGTTTTTAAGTTTATTCAGATTTTAGGCTTGTTTCAACTATTACTAAATGTTCATTATCAAAGTAGTTAGATAAAGCTATTACGTAATTATTTTTTTATAAAAGTATGAACTTTAATTTGTAAATTAGCTAGGCTACATTTCTTACTCAATCTGATTGATTCTTTCATTTATGTTGCAGTCGCACACCTGGAAGCCGTCAACCATCACCAGGTGAAGAAGAGTTTCAGAAGAACGCTGGTCCCGCATTGGTGAACAATAACGTTGTTCTGTTAAAACCTGGAATTGACGTTGTCGGCAATGAGGAACATTTTATGGCAGCATTTGCGCCAGCACCGCCGCACCATCTGCAGCATCATCAGGCGCCACCCACTCATCATTTACAACATCCGCACTCACACGCAGCAGCACAACTCTTTGGGGCGCAAGCCCCACCGCCGCCACAAGGTCCACCGCCCTCGCAACAACAGCAACAACAACAAGGTCCTCCGCAACCACAAGAAACTGCACCCTTTGATGTCGGGGTAAGTTGTCAACTTCTCGTTTCTTTTTTTAGGCGCTACCAAACGGAAAGAGTTGTGCGTCCGTCGTGACGCGCGAAATGTGACAAATGTTGTCGATATTATTTGGATAGAACTGTAAGGTAGTTTTGTTGTAAATTTTGCAAATGCAGATTTCGAAGTTCTTATTAGTTTTGTATCCATTGTTGAACAAATTGCGAATTTTTGCCGTTATTCGTATTAGAATGTTCATATCTTGCTAATTAATGGTAGAAAAATTATAAAAGTTCTAACTATATAAATTTTTAAGAGTATTCTCTAAAATAATAATAAGATTGAAAGACCGCTAATGTTAAACATAATGCTTTAAATTAAGAAGCGCCATAACGGTCAGAACGTTAAGATGTTGAATTATTGTAAATTCATTTAAATGAATTAATTTCAGAAATGATAATTGCGTGCCGATATGGTTGTCGGACTTTCAACGCAATCAAATCTGAAAATAATAATCCCCCCAAATTTCCCAACTTAAAAACTGTAATAAACTTATTGCGAAAAATAATGCCTCGGCCGGGAGTCGAATCCGGATCTCTTGCATTCCGTGCGAGCGTCCTAAGCCTTCATCATTACATTCTCTAAAATGTTTAGAGTAAATTTCATTCTTAAAGATTGAAAATTGAGCCACACTTTTTCAAGACTGATTCGATTTTTATTCTTTAGAGTGAGATTCCATTCCAGAGAATTTAGAGAGTAACGATGAAGTTAATATACTTAATGAAACTCAAAATAAATCTAAATTGGAGAACACATTATATAAAAGATTTTAAGGCTTGATTAAATTATTTTAATGAAGTTTTATCTAGTTCTATTTTAGTAAATGAAAAGTTGAGATTGAATGAATGGATCAGTTGACAGCATAAATTGTCATATAATTTAGTACAAAAAGAATCGTTTAATTTATCTTCATGTTTTATTTTACAAATAAAATTTATCATGCATTAAGTTTGAAATAGCGCTGTAAACAACGAAAACTAAACTAATGATGCAGTACATTTAAATGAACGTTGTAGGATATACCGATTATGTTTAAAATTCCCTTATATAGATCAGATCTGCGTAGCTTATATTTATTTCAGAATCAAACCTATACTTACACTCGTGATCGTTAACGTTCCTTGTTTCAATGCAAGAATCTCTATGTTGTCTATGAAAAATGGAAGCCTAAATTTTTCTCTACTATAGTATGCTTATTGATACTCGAAAAGAGAATACAAGGTTTGCATCACTATGCAATTATATCACTATAATTATAAGTACGTGTAAGATAGGATCAAAAATATCTTTCCAAGTATTTATACGACGATTAAACGAACTTTCCTGTGGACGTTAATAACATTAGTTCACAAAGAATTCTTGTCAGACTTCTTATAAAACGGTTACGATGCCGCGTTGCAGTTCCGTAATGTAGTTATTACGGAGAGATTAATCTCGATTATGTAGTAAATGTTCACTCTTGAGAAGCATACTCCCGATTTGTACCGCTTAGCTTTGTCGTCGCACTTTTCCCGCACGGCTTTCCTCCCGAGAAAATTTTTCTAGTTTTGTGCGATTCCTCAAAGTTACTGAAGATTTCAAATGTAATCATGCAAAAGACATCGCGAAACTTCCTATAAAGCATTTAGCTTTTATGTCAGGTATTTTCATCAACTTTTTTTCATTTCTCAGAATGAAAAAATGGTTTGCAACCAAAGTGATCTTGTTGCAGTTTAAATTAGTATTTTTCTTTTTCTTTTTTTTTTACATAAAACTAAATTTTGCTATGAACGTTTATCACGAATGTTACACTTATAAGATTAGTTAGGAAAATTTTTATACTCCAGAAACGATAGCAGATCTTGAAAAAAATTAAAGAAATTGTCATTTTTTTTCTTGATAAGAAAAAATTTTTTAGTCTTTACTTTCTTTCATTAGGTATTTATAAAAAAAATTTAACAATATAATTGTTATTAATCTTTAAGATTATTACTGTATATATTCAATATACCTACAACGATATTCTAACAACATTCACTTTAACATTGTTCTCTCATAACAGATGACTGAAATGACTAATTCTAGATAATTCTGTCAGTCATAATTTTAGATCAATTGATATAAAATGAATATATATTAAATATAAAATTAATTATTAGTTGAATACAAAATATTGTAGAATTCAATCAAGTAGTGAATTACTTTCTAGCCTCTAGTCGCACTCGAATGAGACGTGATTAAAGCATTACTATTTTCGAGTATAGCCAAGCCAGAGAAAATAGCTACGTCGTTTTGCGCACATGCGTCATGTGACGTCTTGTTCATTCGTCCGTTCTCGATGACAGAACCGACTAGTTTGGCTTCGACTTGCGCGTTTTATCCGACCGTTTCCTCGTCTTTTACATGTAATCAAGCTGTATTATCAAAAGACTAAACATCTCTCGCAAAAACATTTATTCTCATTTATTTAGTTTGAAACACGCGTTTCTAAATGAAAATGCTCTGTTCTACCCCGTTATCTTATTTTAGCATATGTCCTTGTTTGTGCTTTAATGACGTAAGAAATGAGATAGGCCTCTTATGACATTTAACTAGGACCGCATTCGACCACTACGCTTTTTGCCCGTCTTTCCGACTGACGGGCGAACACAATGATATCCTTACGACCTTGATAACGTATATTCTCGAGGGCATACTTTTTCTATTCTACCTTCACAAAAGCGGACCTCGTGTCGATAATGGGTGACGATCCGCGCGGGTTTTAAAGAGAGAAGCGCCGAGTGGCGGTTATGGACGAACTTATAAATCATTGAGTGACAGCTTCTTGACGTGTCTACTTTGAGTGGCTATTCAGAAAATAGAACGGCAAGTATATATTGGTACCATCGGAGCGTTCCTGCATCTCGTCAAAGTGCTCGCACTCTGGCATGTCGCGGAGGATGTGCAGTCCGCGTATTCCTGTTGCGATATTAATTATATCGTTAGTAATATTTTGATTGTTTATAAATCACATTAAATCTCCAAAAGAGATTATCTTCTTGAAAATTGACAAAATCTTATCGGCGGCTTTTCTCTCGATAATATCCTACAAGCTTGGAGTTCCTTTTCATAAAGCATTCGAGAGACTTTCGTATTGACTGAGAATTGAAATGGTAGAATCGTCACGAATGAAGACCGAGATGAGGGAGACAGTAGTTGTAACGCGCTTTCCCGCCTACGGAAATGATACCACCGGCGACCATTGTTCTCAGGAAAAAGCCGCGACAGCGGTTTCCACGCGAAGAACTGGACTCGTATGCGCAACGAGTCGACTGTCTGCGATGGTACCGTTTGCATTGCGTTGAGAATATTTAT
This sequence comes from Mycetomoellerius zeteki, assembly GCF_001594055.1. NCBI lineage: Eukaryota > Metazoa > Arthropoda > Insecta > Hymenoptera > Formicidae > Mycetomoellerius > Mycetomoellerius zeteki. The sequence continues at coordinate 1,478,768 of NW_017256436.1, forward strand.
TAGTTTCTCTCTTAATTATTAAGACATGTTCTATATAGTATATGATTCTTAAGTATTTATTTTATCTGTTGATCTGAGATACACTTCCGTAATTATGTTTTGAAAATATCATCACTTAAGAGACTGCTAAACATAGAGCAAATTACCGCGTTGTCGATCTTCTCGGTTTTTCTCCCTCTTCACTCGACGTCTTACGCCTCGATGAGAACGCAAAATGCGGCGTAAAGTTGCCGGCGACCGTGAGCCGAGACTAGATGTCTGGAAAAAGATAGACGCGACACGGCACTCAATATTAATTTTACTCGACGAGCGAGTTCTACTTCCGTGGATACACGTATTGCTTAGAGCAAGGCAAGTCCATTTTTCTAGTCATAGATATGATGTTAAATCTTTTCAACTCAATCAAGAATTTTTCGAAAAAGAAAAAATTGGATTTTTAACACATGTTTCATGTTTCATCAAACTTCAAATTAATTCAATAAAAAATGACATTTTATTTCTCTGTAGTTAAAAGCATCGAATTACAGTAATCATTATCTTTGGTGTAATATAAAAATATTTCTTTTATAGATAAAAAATGATAAGAGAGCATTCTTAAAAATGCTTTGTGAATTCTTCCTCGTGATGGTACTCAGAAGAATCATCGTCACTGTTATAATTCGAGACAGAGATGTTGAGCCCGCATTACACTACATTGAGAGAAAAGTGTTTGGTATTTGTGATTATAATTGCATGATAAAATAATTATGATTAAGAATTTTTGTTGTTATTGCTATTGTAATGTTAGTAAAAATAATATTATTACTGTAATAGTAATTACTAACAATTTTATAATCATTTCCAGGAATAACTATATATTCTTTTTGATACATAGGACTATTATAAATATAATTATTATTGTTAACGTTATAGCAATAATTATAAAAATGGAACTCTTAATCATAATGGTTTTACCATGCAATTATAGTAACAAATTCCAAACACTTTTCTCTCAGTGTACTCATTGGAGATTGAAGATCACGAATTGGAGATCAAAATTTAATCAGTCAGACTAAAATGATTTGAATGGTCAAATTCTAATCTCCAATTCGCAATCCTCAATTTCCAATGGATATTGTGACACGAGCTTAAAGAGATTTGTCTACGAGCTTTGATCGTCAAACCGCATATTTCATACATTGAATTACCTCACTCGGTAAAAAAAGGTCGACCTTCGAGTCTCCCTTCGCCGAAGCGCGCCGAGATTTTCGCGACGTGCGTCCTGTGTACGACGTACATATAAAAATAGGATGCTCGTTCGCGCTCGTACTGGGACGGAGATTACGCTGCGCGTGCACGCGCGTTTCGACGAGCAGCTCGGGATCGCGCACGCTCATGCCTTTCTTTCTAATACCGGCGCGTACGACGTGAGGTAGAGCCACGCGTGTCGGCGCACGAAAAGTGCGTATACGCGTGAGACGGTGCTTCGCTCGTGTTATTACGTGAGCGCTTGTGCTCCCCGATGCATGAAACGATTCCCAGACCTTCTCTTCCAGCCCCTTCTTCACCCCCGTCCCAACTCCCTCCGATCTTTCCTTCTCCCTTTTCCGTCTCCATGTTACGTTTTTCCTCTTCCTCTCTGGAAGAGAACGAGAAAGAGAGAGGAAAGAAGAGACCGTGAAGGTGTAGTGTAAACGTATACATGGACAAAGCGAGAGAGAGAGAGAAAGAGAGAGAGAGGAGCCGGGTTGTTGACTCGCTGCCCATTCAGCATAAAGTGCAATGACTCCTCTTCCCGATGAAAATCTGTATCATCGCCCGAAGGTTACCATCTTCGGGGCACGAAATCGTTTACCAGCGTTTTATGCCGCATTTTGCGCCCGGGAATTCGAAGATTCTATCTCGAAGTGTTGAACATATCCTCTGCGCGTGCATTTGTCCCATCGATCTTGGATTTTCCGCGTGACCTGCTTCTTACGTCGTTTGCTGGATACTCACCGATTTTTATTTATCGCCTCGTAGATCGTCGGCTTGTGCCTCTTCTCGTTTGACATTTTTATCTGTTTTTCATCACTGATATTTCGTAAATTAAGCATATAATTTTGGTCACATCGATTAAGATCATCGACAGGTTGTAAACGTATAGATATACATACGTTTTCATACAAATGTAATTTCGTAATATTTTTTTCTGTACTTCAATTTTCCATTCTCAACCGCATATTTTGGAAAATATAATTACCCATGTGAAATTGATAATATAATTTCTTTTTTGTTATAAATTTGTGTTAAAAAATATTTACATTTTGAAAATGCAATGTACTATATGGTATAGTAGTATATAATATCTCGCATTATATAATTAAATATAAGCATAATTAAAGACGATAAATGTCGTTGTTTTCGCTCGCTTGTTATAATCTACTTAGGTTTATGAAAATCAGGTGTTACCCTTTGCGAATATTTTCTGTTAGAAGTTGTAAGTACAAACTAATTTTCGCAACCTTCATTTTTTTTTTTTTTTCATGGAATTCAAACCATGCCAAATCAATCGCTGCGATTGACAGTCGAACATGAAGTTCGTTGTGCATCGTCAGAACTAGATTTTGCTGTCGTTAGTTTGCGAATGTCAGGCGATTTTTGGATCCGTCGTCGACGATGTAAAATTTAGTTAATCTAATAAGAGAACCGGAATATTTGATCCGGTTGCACGCAAATAAACTTCTATGTTTCAAAATGGCTAAAATGATCACATTCTTCGATCGATTCCAAGGGAATTTGATCTTGAAATGCAAAATTTTGACTCGAAACTTCGATATTATAGCGTTGACAATATAGATAATATTAAAAATTTTTTTAAATGGAGGGGAAAAAATGATTCTTTCCGACATTCTCGCTAAGGGGAAAACCTGTCTTCAACTTGATCAAAGAAACTATATTTAAAAGGACACTTAGTTTTACAAACTTTTTCAAAATCTTTCACGTTTCTATTTTGAAATAATCGATTTAACTTTTCTTAAATTCTTTAGGTTTAATATAAAGATTTACTTTAATCAATGTCTAATTCTACTACTAGACAAGATATTTTTCTATAAACAAGCGATTTTCTTGTATAGAGCGAACAAATTTGCGTTTTGCACCTGGCTTGGATTGATCCAAGTGGGAACCGGCACACCTTTGCAAATAATCATTTTGTGTTTCTCGAATTATCTGACAACGAATACAACCGAATAGGCCAAGTGCTTGTCACTCATTCGGCGATATTTTTGGCGTCCTTACATAACCGGCCATACTTCAACTACGGTAAAGCTAGCTAGCTCCCTTTTCCTCGCGCCTTCGTCGCCATTCCGCCATTTTTCACGCTGAGTGATTCACTCTGACATAGACGTGGCCGGAAGAGAGCCACCGAGAGGTCACCGTTTCCTCGTGCCATTCTCAATTTATCAACGACTCGATATTTAATTTTTCCTCGCGAAGTTTTACTCGCGAAAGAAGTGCCGCTTAATTTGCTATCGCGACAAAGAAATTTTAAAATGTATCCGTTGCTCGCATACCTCTTTACATAATATACATGAATTATTAAAATAAATTTACATTATCATTTTGTTAGTGGTAGGTTTTATTAAATAAATGTAAAAATGTTGCGTAAGCGTGAAGTGTTTTCACGTCTTTGTATCTCTGTAGCGCTCGGGGGTATTTCCCCCCTTTCGCCCCCTTCGACGCATCCAAGGATCTGTGATGGATTGCATTCCACGGGCTGTATGCAGTAATTTTTGCCGAGTCAGACAAACGCGCTTCTTCATTTTTCCGACACCTGCCTCAATGCTCCAGCATCGCAGCACTCGTCATCGTCTTGAAAATTTACGCATTTCGAGAATCGCTTGCCGAAAACCGATCGTAGAGGGATGGGTCAAAAATCAGGAAAAACCCTTGTCTATTATATAGAAACGAGTCTCTTGGCAGAGATTGCAATTCGCGACGATTAAATGTGAAACCTTTATGTTTATACCTTTATTAAGCGAGAGAGTTGGAAAGTAACGGTATAATTTTTTTTCCTCGTGAACTCTTTTCTATAAATAATCAAGCGGGAGTAGCAAACTGTAGAGGTTTTATTATGACGGTCTTTGTTGACTATATTGAGCCGCTACAACGCTTCACACAGGGACTGGAAACTTGGATGTCTTGACGTATGCTATTTTAGCTGCACGTGCACATACATACACAAACATGCACCATCTTACTTCATTATTTTTTACTCTTACAAACGCGCTCGTTATTTGTTTCATGAGATTTCTTCAGTCTGAGTAGTATTATTGCTAAATATTTATCGTCCTAATCGATAATTATCAAACAAATTATATATAAGAGTCTGCTTAAAAACATTTAAGTATGTTTATTTAAAATTGTTGAAAGATCATCTCATCATTTTGAGCTTTTGAACTCTAATAGGAAATAGACCGAGGATAATTGATACAGTTTTTTTGAGGAATTTTTTGCACGTAATTAATAAATAGAATCTAAACCGTAAGGTCATTTTGCAATAGCCACATGCTTATACTATACAAAAATTATTTTTATGATTTGATAATATGATTAATTTTCTAGTATTAATAAAAAATATAAGATCATGCACCTTGTAACAACTGACTCCATATGCAGGGTCGGATGTTACAGTTACTGAGGTCATTTGTTACATATCCAGATTTCAAAATATTACACATTTAATTAAATGAAATAAAAAGAAATATATATATATATTTCATTAATCATTTTAAACGATATTTATGTATATATATGTAACATTAATAACGTTTATGATATACCTAAAAAAAAAACAGTTTTCTTTTTTTCTTACATAAGTACATCACAGAAATAAAAATATAAATTTATATAAGATTACCATTTGGTTACCGCGCGCTATTACTCTTACAATAGATTATGTTGAGGTTAGGTGTGATGACGGAGAAGCAAACACCTGTAACGACGCACTACTAGTCACAATTCGTCACAACTAGTCTCGGGGTGTCATATTTACGTATTTCAATTATTACTTATGCAAAAAATATATGTTAAGACGTTAATATAACTGTAAGATGTTGTTTATAAAATAAGAATTCTATAGAAATAGTTGAAATTATGATATGGTGAACAGATTGATAAATATAACATTTTATATATCACTGATTTATTTTATTTTTGGCTATGAAAAATCGAAAATATTTTCTATTTCTGAAAATATGCTATTCAGTCTGAAATAACTTATTGCAACATGATCGCAATGTTTTTACGGAAATACTATATTTTTTATGTAATATTATCGTTTGTTGTTTTGCAGCAATTTTAAATGTAACAACATGCCCCATGTATCAATTATCTCCGGTCTCCCCTACATTGAAATATTTTATCGTCGTCTCTTTCGGTGAAGAAGAGGCTTCTATTTAAAAAAATGTCTGCTGTAACGTCAAGAGTAATTTTAAATATTGCTGATAGATCCGTTGCAATATTAGTTCTTTCAGTTTGTTTACATTGAATATTGGCTCTGCCAGACTGAAATCACGCCGTATAACTTCTTCGCCGGCTTCTCGCGTCCAGATAGACGGGACGGATGAAGGAAGGTCAAGGTTGAACCTTATTGAAATTTATCACCTTGCCGCGGTACCTTTCACGCGCGGAAAATCGACCGATGACTCACCCAGTCAAATCGTACAAATTTAAAAGTTGGTAGGTCTGTATTGTACGCATTATCGATGTAGAAGAATCGTAACGCTCAAATTTAACTATTTGTTCTATCTCTTTATACATTCACGGATTTTGAATAATAGATTGTTTTGTAAAAAAAGATGAAGAGAGAGGCCAGAAAATTATAACTTTAAATAGAATCGGAAATTGAAGACACTAACTATGGAAAAAAACACTTTTATTTTATGAACAAATCTTGTGCTGCCTCATGTTAAATTAATGTTTTAATCCGGATGAAATATTATATTATTAGTAACATTTAATTGCCGTCTGCGTTTGAGACTAATCTTGGAAAGCGGCAGTGAAATGTCGGCGAATCGATAACACAATTCCATTATCATTGCATAACGTGTCACAGATCTGGACGAGAGCATCACCCCGTAGGTTATTAATCAAACAGAAAGATCATTAGTCTCGAAAGAACGCGGACGACTGCGTGCGTCTCTCCCACGGCTGGATCCTAATTAAAATCTTGGATCACCCGCGGAGTCAGATCTAGGCTAGAGACCAACTTGAGCCGCGTAGTCACTTCACCTTCACTCCAATCCTTCTTCAGTCGCGACCCCATATTCGCGTCCTCTTTTGTCCCGCCTTCGGCGACGAAAGACAAAGACCTCGGGAAATCGTGACTAAACACTGTTGCTGCTTCTTTCTCTTTCTATTACGCTGTTAAATCTCAGGCTCGCGGAAGAGTGCATACGTTATTGACTTTACGACAAGCGCGTTGATTTTGCGTTTCTAATTCAACAAGGCCCTCTTTTGCGGGTAACGATCCATCTATTCCGATTAAAGGCGCTTTAATTTGCATTCAAATTGGATTTTAAAGATTTTTTTATATCGCTAATTAAAAATTACAAATAAAATTTGTTTAGGAGCTTTGAGAAGGCAATTAATAAATCGCTTTTTTATGCTATGATGAAACTATCTTTGCAACTAACATTATGATAAATCTTTTTTTAAATACATTTTTTATTTCTATTTGTTTTTATTTCTGTTTGCAAAATACATTATTTCTCATTGTAATCTAAACATGTTGCATAAGTTGAGACTGAAGTATTAAAGAAATTAAAAATAAGACAAGCAGAGCCAATACAAGAATGTAATTGAGATCTTACGGATCTAATCAATTACTATTCTACGAAATTTTATTCCGTGTATGTAATATTGATGTCGATTAAAAATTACATCTATCAGAAAAATGTATTACATCTTTAGTGAATGTAGATCTTGATCACGCGCTGACATCCACGTATGACTCGACTAATATTATTGGGATCCTCCCTTCTAACTAGTTTACGACCTCAATACTCGTTGCATACGATGAAATTTGTACACGTCGTGGATAATAACATCGACGAACGATGAGAAAAGAGGGAAAACGATGGGCGAATATCGGTCGGCTGTTTTATGTCGATCCTTTTTTCCGAGCGCGATTAAAACTCCCGCTGCGCGTTCCAGCTAGGACGTTTATTACGCCAACACCACGGGTGCATATGCACGGGTAGCTAGGGTAGGTAGATAGGTAGGTAGGTAGGTAGATGCAGTCGGGCACTTTAAGTTAAGCGCGACCGCCAAGTATATTTATATACGCGAGCCGCGCTCACGTGGAAATTTTTTATTATAATAAGAGACTCTAGAGGGTGGCAGCGGCGGCTGTGGTGGGCCGTGTCTCACGTGAGGGTTGGAAGCGGTATAACCGAGAAAGAACGTGAAAGGAAGAGGTCGACCGAGAGCTGGGGGAGAAAGAGAGAGAAAGAGAGATATCGGGAGAACGAGAGAGAAACAAAGAGCGCCTGGTATATAACACGCGAACTAGCGTGTTGATCCATCCCTCGGAATGCGGGGGTTCTCAACTTTCGACGTTCATCTCGCTGGGATAGTTAATCGTCCATCGACGAGGAGAGAACGATGCCTAGGGCGACGTCTCCTATATCGCATTGCTGTTCAATCGAGATCTGTTTAAAAGCAGGAACATTCCGTGGATATGGACCATCGTTCTATTGGGTGGAATCTCTCGCGGGTTGAATTTTATGGAGCACGGTAAACATGCGAAGTAGTGCACCTTGCATAAACTTTATTAATTTTATGTTTTCATAAATTGTATATTCACATAAATTGTAAATCTTTGACGGGTAGATGAATTGAAATTCAGATATATCTCTTTTCTCCTTTAAAGCACGCTGGAATAGTATACAAGCGTACTTCCCCCGTGCGTCATGTAGGGGTGGCCCGGAATCAATGACCACACCTCAGCGAGTCTGGCGTGTGCGTATCGGATGGGCGTATCTCCGATGTCGCGAATGTCTCGCCTTTCAGAAATCATGTTGGAATTTAAACGTGTCGTCGCCCAGTATGCCACGTACATACGTTAGACTCGCGTCTCTCGTACACGATGTGCATTGCGATGTATCCTCGCGGGTAAGCATATTTATGCGTTTATGTACTTCGTCGACGATGCACTGCAAAGTTGCCGACGTGTAAATAATACGGTATGGAGTAGTTGCGACCGATAGGGACCGACCGCGGCATCCCGTCTCGCCCATCCCTCTCTTCCCTTCCTACCCTCCCTCACTTTTCTCACCCTCCTTTCTCATTACGTTTCATCTCGTCTCATCCCTTCATCATCTTTTTTTTTTCGTCGACGCTGCAACGCAATGCACGCCAACGATACCCGAGTTCTTTATCGAGGCTGCTGCAAGGAAATCGGGAAGAGTCGGGGAAATTGAAAACACCCTGGGAAGAAGGGCGCGGGAAATTGCGAAAAACTTCTGGAATTTCTCGCTGCGGTAGTATTATTCGCCATTAGGAGCCACGTTTAATAAAAATAACTGTAGAAAAGACGAAGAAAAAGGAAGGAAAGGAAGTTAGTTTCCTTCTTATGTATATAAGTCTCTTTAATGTATCTTAAGTTCCCCGCATTCCCTTTTTTAAGCGTTTTAATTTTTAATAGTAAAGACTTCAGTTCGCGATGCAAAAGTTTATTAGTGGAAGATATATAGACTAGAGAGAAGTTCGAGGATTTTTAAACTTATACACCAAAATTCTTTTTTCTTTTTCCGAAATATTTTTATCATTTTTTATGAAGTTAAAATATGTACTGTTCATCTCATTTCCGCTACATCCGTTTCACGTATTCTATTTTATCTCTTTTTTCATATATAGTTCCCTCCGTATTTCTTGCATTTTATTCTCTTTTCTAATTTTTCCACCCGCCATCCATGAGTATCCTTCGCTTCCCTTTCATAACATCATCGCCCTTGCTCGCTCATAACGGCTCTGTCCACCTCGCGGCTGTTCGCTATATTGGTGTATATATGAGGCCATGCTCGTGAGGGAAAGGGGAGGATTCCTCGAGAGACAATAGGCTGTTGCGTATGGTCGACAAGATATATCGACGATGAGAGACCGAGAGAGAGAGGGCGGGAGGGGGCGAGACCGTACCATTTGCGTCTCACTCCCTTCTGTGCCCTACTGTCATTTTACATCTCTTTGTTCTTGAGGATTTTAAAAGTTTATTACGATCAATACGTCGCATTATCGAAATTATGACACGAGAGAACTGCAATTTGTCTGAGAATGAGCAATTTGTCTACGAAAAAGCGAAAATTTTTCGTTTATTTGATTAAATCTTATCTTGTCACACATTTTCGTGCAATATTTGTAACTCATTTGAGCTCCTATTGACAATACGAAAGAAGAACTTTCACGAGAAAATTTTGTTCACACGTCAAATAATTTTTCTTTTAGATGCGAATATATTCAAAAATTATCGAACATTAATTAAGATCGTTTTATGCACGTAATAGTCATCTAGTTAATTTATCACGCTGCTCTTGCATGCCTCTAAAGTGATAATCACTAATGTTGAAAAAAAGGAGGAAAAAATAAAAAAAACTTGGAGAGAAAGAGAGATGTGGAAATTGCAACCGACGAGAAACACGGATGATCGATCACCGACTAACCTTTTACCGATTTTCACCACGACGTTGGTCATTACTATTTTTACCTGTGAGCAAATTACTAATTTTTGGCACAAGACCACTCGACGGTGCAGCAATACAGACTTCAGCGAAGAGGGGAGAACGCAAGAAGGGTTTAGCCGTCTTCTTTTGAATTTCGTGAAACTCTCGCGGGTGCGCGCCCTTTTGTTTCTCCCTCACAAGTACAGGTAGACGGGGTGAGGTACGTACGTTCCTCAAAGGCACTTCGGGTGGGAACGAAAGCAGCAAGAGAGAACGAGAACGTGCTCCGACGAAGGGGGCGAAAGAAGAAGGGTTCTGGGGCGTCTCGAGACACGTCTGTCAATATTGAAAATTACGCAGGGTACGTGATATGTAACAGCTTCATTTCAGAGTCTGAATTATTTAGCGCGATCACTTAACGGTAGATCCGGCAACGACGACGCGTTAGTCGTTTATAAAAAGATTTTCTCAAATTTGATAAAAATTTCGTTCAAGCACAATCTAAAAATAAATCTGCAAAAATGTCACGTAATAATTTTAACGTTCCTAATTTAAAAAATAAGTAAATTACGTTGAGATAAGGTGGCTTTTTCTTCTCAATCAAAATAGATTAAGAATTTCATCGTATTGGTTTTGAATGAACGTCACAATTGTCTCTTCTTTTTTCCCCTTTGCACAAGTATAATCGCGTCGGAGGATTTAAATTTATGGGTGACCGAAGTGCTTTGTACTAGGAATAGGCGCGTATTAATTCGTGATTATAACGTACTCTATCATATTATTGGTGCGCACGTACAATATATTTTCTTGCAAGATAGCAAAAGACTATCCAAGGATATTGCGTGGTCGTTTACGCCGCGTTCATAAATAAGTTTACATTCCGACAGCCATTTTAGATCATTCATATTAAAGCAATTACTCGCGAACTGTGAATTGCGGATATATCGGAAAAGGGTATATCGTTTTTCATACCTCCACGTGGAAGAAACGATTCGCGTTGGCGATTCGTTTGCGAAGGCTTTGCAAGGGTACCGAGCATAATAATTACTCGACGATCGTGCCCCAACTTGCCGGATCCCGTTATTCATTTTGCATTGGAAATCCGGCGATGTTATATTAATTGCGGAAACGGATTGTAGCTGTTAAGTGTTAATTAACGGATAATCGTTAATCGTGCAAATTATCTAGTGTATATTAACATGGACAAACATTAATATAGCATAAAATTAGGGCAATGACAAATATTGAAGCATGCTTTGTTGCTGTAGTACTGTGACTTGTAAGAACATTTTGCGAATGTTTTTTTAAACATTTTTTAAAATATCTCTTCCGCAATATTTTTACTTTAAAATGTATTTTTTTCTAATTCGAGCAACACATACACAAAGTCGGAGTTTTAATTATCAGTTTACTAATGACGATGATAACGAATTATATAGGACGTCTTTGTATCAATGTTACAAAATTTACAATCGTATTTTTTAATTGTTTCAACGAGATTTTTTTTAACTTAAAAATTTTTGAATTTATTAATCAAAATATATTACATTTTCATCTCGTTTCTTTGTCGATCAATTTTAACTATTATATAATGTATCTAGATGCGAGCAAGTCGAGAGGAAGAGAGGAGAAGATAAAACGAAATACCTAGACAGAGAACGAAAACGGTTTAATGAAAGACAAATACTTATAAAATCACGAGAATCCTTTTCGTGTTATTTTCTCGAGAAGCTAAGGTGTATCGTTGACACTAAGAGGGTAAATAGTACCTGGAACGTATACTTTACCATAAGCTTCTACATCATCCCTACTGTCGACCTCGATTGCGTATAATTTACAAAACCTGTTTAACGCGAAAGTTATAATATTATTCTCTAGATTTTGGTGGACGTAATCGTTTTGAATGCTACATTAAACAAACGCGATTTAAGTGGCGAAAATGACACAAACTCTTATAGAGAGTGGCTTTTAGACACAGATTTCAGAAACTTGAAGCAAATCCTCTTGTACAAGTAAATAACTTTCCGAGTAATCCCACGGTACGCGAAAAGAGAAGTCGAAACTATTTCTCTTTCCCCTTTTTGTGTTTTATTCTTTTCTATCATCGAGATCCTTGAAACGCACATCCTGGCGACCGCGGACGCGAGTAAGAGAGACGGCAAACCGACATTGTGGAAGCTCTAGGCTTTGTCATAGCTGCTCGACTAAGAATATAGAAGCCCCAGAAGAGCCGGGGTAGGCGTCGAGGGTGAAGAAGCTGAGGGCGACAGGTCCGTATTCTCGGCGGGTCCTGCGACGAATAGAGCTCTAGTCCGTGCCGCATGGTGCGCATACACACACATACGTACGTGTACACGTATGTACGTCCGTGATGCAAGTTAAGGGGGAACGGTGCGCGCCGGAAGATGGACAGAGATAGCCGAGACACCCGGAGCGCAGGAGCAAGGAAGACGAGACGATGGTCAAAGAGTGCGTGTAACAGAGAAGGAGGGAGAAAAGCGGAGCAGCGAACTGAGAGGGAGAGAGAAGAGAGAGAGAGAAAGAGAAAGATGGAGATTGGAGAGGAGAGCGAGCAGAAGTGAGAGAATAGAATAGAAGGAAAGAGGGAGAGTGAGACCACAAGAGAGAGGGATGTACGCGTCACACCGGCCGCACGGCGCGTCGCGTCGCGTCGCGTCGCGTCGCCTCGCGTCACTCAAAGCTCGGGCTATGGGAGCGAGGAGGCTCGTTGAGAGAGGAGGCAGTCAGTTCTCAACTGCCTTTCTACGCGGCAGCCGTTGCGAGCGCGCGCGGTTTACTGGATCACGCCGGGTTTAACTACTCGCCGCGCGGTCTCTCTTCACCCCGGCTTTACATCATCCGCTTTTTCTCCGGTCCTTCCCTCCCCCATCCCCTTAATCGACCAGGCCGTATCGTGCCGAACGAACGCAGTGATTCGCGCGACGGGATAAGAGAGATCGCACCGAACGTTGGCTCGGCGACGGAGAGGAATCTGTTCGATATTTTTTTTCGGATTTGCAACTCGCTTGGATTGACGAGGAAAGTCACGAAGAATTTCTGAAAGTGTGCATGCGACAGCAGTGTGGATAATCGTGGAGGCAACGACACCGTCGTGTCTGTCGCACGCGATTAGAAATCTCCGAAGCACGTGCAACCACCGACGCGAATCCTCAACGTGACATATTTTCGACGAGAATGTGATTTTTTTTTCATCTTTCTTCTCTTTCGATGATCTGGGCCGGATGAGAAATCGACACGTGATGGTGGTGCGATTTAGCGAGATGCGTGGCTACGGCCAGGTTCGCATATAGCGCGCTTTCGAAGGGATGATGTGGGACGTCTGACAGTATAACGTAAGGTCGCGCGGTGGTGCACCTCCACGTGCGATAAAACGACTTATGTGCACAAGGATACGAAGGAAGAGTTGTGTCGAGTGCGTGATAAATGTCAGTGCATCGCGGGACGGCCACCGTAACCGACTGACCAGCTCCAGAAACAGGAGGGAAACTAGGAGGCTAGGGGTGAAGATATGGTGGTGCTCGAGCTGGAGGCGGTCTATGCCCAGGCAGCCCCGCACACGAAACTGCTGAACAAGCGTTTCGTCGGGGCCCACCATTGGCTGGGACCGCTCAAGGAAGCTCTCGTCGCGCGACTCGCGGCTGACAAGGTACGAGAGCCCCTGTGATCAAAATCGGTTTTTACATGTCGTTTACGAATCCCGAAAATTCATCGCTATGTTAATTTTCTGCGATCTTTCGCGGTGAGTGCAGCATCAAGTTGAATATACAAGAAACCCTCCGTTCGTTTTGTTAAACAGCAAGTAACTTGAAGACAATTTTTCCGTTATTTTTTCTTCTTCAGCTGAGATCATCGTTTCTCGAACTGTGCCAATAATAACACATCATTTTTTTTATTAAAATTTCAAAATTCTTCCATCCCGTTAATGTTCACTCGTTAAAATTAAGGAATATAATTTCATCATCTATTTTCTCGCCAAAAAGTAGTTTTTGATCATTGATTATTTGAAAGCCACAGATATGTGTGTGTCTTATTAAGAAAAATTGATTTAATATTGATTCATAATTAGAAGAGAATATTCTGAACAAATTTGAAAACATTTTTCTGTAGCATCGAGAATCAATGGTTTCGATTGTTGATTCCGTGATTTTAACCCGCGACATTCCCATAAAGTGACGACATTTCCAACTCTCGATAGCATACTGAAACACGTTTTTGTGAATAGTCGTTTAACATTTTCGTTATTCCGGGCGTCCTTAACGTATGACCGAACATTGCGTAAAAGGATTATATAATGTACTTTTGAAAGCCATTTAATTTATTCGTTATATTTTGTTTTGCTGAAAAATCTTGATACTTAAGGTCAAGGTAGTGTTATAAATGGACATATATTATCCATTTAAGGAAGCATTGTGTATTAAGGATAACTTAAAAATAATTCAATTGCCGATCTTTTATGCCGCCTGTAGAAAGTTCCATTCTTCGGCTTCGATAGAAACATGGTTGACACGTATAACACACGAATAAATACTAACGAGTAAAATTAGACATAAGATCGATACGGATTAAAATGGTAAACGAGGGTGCAAAAAGATGGAGGGAAGATTAGGCAATTATTAATTAATATCTTAGGAAGCTTCGAAATTATTTGCGCTTAAAATCCACTCTTGTATTAAGAGATCCAATATTTTTTATAAATTTCGATTTCAGAGTCACAAAGATAGATCCGCGAAAATAATTTCAATGCTTATTTGTGATATTAAAACGCTACGATTGGTTTCTCTACAAAAAAATACTTTTAATTCATTTTTTTTATGCATGAGCCGCTTTGTATTTACACGTTGAAAATTAAATATTTTTACGTCAACCAACATTCGGTGGATGTTCGTGCACAACTGTGAATCGTCGTTAACAATTGTCTCGTGATTTGCAAATCGACATATAAATTGATACTCTATGTGTAAAATTTTTTCACAGATTTTTGGTTCACCTATCGAAAAGGGATTGACTAAAGCGTTCAATTGTTATTTTTTACGATGTTGCCTGATTTCTGGAGTGGACCGTTATTAATTGAGCACGATGAATCAATGCAATTCGAGGATCCGAGACTAGGTACACGATGGGTCGATTTCCATTAAAATCGGACGCTAACTATTTTAATCGGACACGCAATAAAAACTTTCCATGTTTTTATATAAATATTAAACTTTTACTGACGTTGCTCAACTTTTTACGTACATTCCTGCGTGCATTATTCGCATTAGGTTGGAAACACCGCTTGTACCTCTTTTAGTTAGTTATACTACGGTAGATATAATCGGGGGTAAAAACTTCCGAATTTACTCCCGAATAACTTTTGCTCTGATTTTGATAACGGCACGATTCTTTCAGACCCTAAAGAGAATGCTCAATCGAATCCTTATTCTTGAACTACCTTCGTCTTTTAAAAGAAATTTTCTTACCAAAAATTCTTTTTTTTATTCAATATTCTTGATTGCGCATTGACGCCGTTCGCATTTCTTAGACTGGTACAGTCGTTTAATGTCGTTTTGCAAACTCGAGTCTTTTTCCTGAGTTGTCCGTTTCCTCATTTTTAAAAGCGTCCGTTTTGAAGCGTGCATCTTCAGCGCGTATCCACGCGAACGTATAATACCCGTCGAGGAAATTCTGCGAAACGAAACCACGTTGAAATTTCCTCATAATCGCAGTTTGACGATAACGTCGGTCGAGAATGAATATCGCGGAGACTGAACGATGGAGATTGAAAAGGTGCACGAGCACGTATTCATGAGTATACGCGGATGCAAGGACCAACGCCGGCTGCAAGAAATTCAGCGCCCCGAACGGAACTTTTGTTCGCCTTCTATCCTTTTCACACTCCTTTTAAGTCTGGTTTTTATTTTAAGAGATCTAATAAGCGGGAAATAGCCCTGCATATAGTTATATGCTATTTAATATTTCTTTTTTTGCGATTTTTCTTGACTTTGATGGGCGAGCTACTCTATCAGCTGATTGTGCTTTAATTTTGATTTTATCTTCATTGCCGTAAGAATTGTTTTTCGTTATTTGAAAATCCTTCTATACATAATTATATATATAAATACAATATATAATTTATTATATAAATTATATATGTATGAAGATTTAAAAAAATTATATATATATATAATCTATTTATATGAACACCACTATTACTAGATATAATGCTATTATTTTCTACTTGACGTGTTCACAGAACTATGCGCGATCGATTGCTTTAAAGTCATCATACCAAGTCCACCTTGACATAGAAAACGTCTATAAATGGTCAAATTAACGTAAGCGTGCACACATTCCGCGATATATTATTTCTCGCGCCCTTTCGTTTTCGCTCGATCAGTGTTCTTAAGGCCAGTATCCTCGTAGCCTTAAGGGCAATCTTCGCGCTGACGAAAGAAAGCAAGCGCCGCTACTCGTATTTACCCTTGAAAAGAAGATTGGCTGTCGGACGTCCGCGGACATTCTCAGCCCTCCTTCTCCCTCAAACTTCGTGAGAAAACGTGAGGTAGAGGAGCGCAGCCGCCACGAACCGTGAGGGGAGACCCGTGAGATTCTTGATAATTAAGCGAGAAAATGAGTACAGGAATGGCGCGGTGCGGTACGGTGCTTTGCGTTACACTGCGTTCTGTTGCGTTCTAATATTTACGTGGACGTGATAGATGCCATATAGTAATGGCGTAACAGTACGTGTAACCCCAGCATTCATTCCCGCTGACTCGGCTCGCCAGCCAGCAAAGAGAGTTCCCTAATCCTGTTACCAAGTGTCCTCCTATACCCGGCCATAGGAATTTTTTTGTCGATGACGGCGCAACTTGATCCTTTTTAATCTCGAATATTAATAGCGTTAAGAAACTCCGCCGCCGCCCCGTCTATCCTAATTCGTGTTTGTATTAGAGACATCGTTTAAAAAGGTCTTACGCCGCAAAATTCGGCTCGACTAGCTGGGAACAAGAGCGCGACTCACTGCTGAATACAGCGCGCTGCTCATATATATATTTTTTTTTACTTGGAGCTTCGCACTCGATATGCTGAAGCGAAAAATTTTGCAACACGATCGATCTACATTCGGAAGATAAATATTTGATCGCTCGATTACATATGCGTTTTTATATGGAATATCGAATTCCACGATAGATTTCTAGTTAAACCAATAATACTCTTTTAAATAAGTCATCGGCAATTACAAGAGAGTGAATTAAATTTTTTATGATGGAGAAATGAAAAACAAAATGGAGTGTCTGCTAATATATCTTTGAACAATATTAAATTAATACACTAATGACAACTTTATATGACATAATTTTAACATGTTTTTATGACAATCATGATTACACTGTTCATTAAATCTAAAACACAAAAATTAAATAGTAAGTAGATTTCTAGCAACTTTAAATGAATTTTTTAATGTACAATATTTAGGTATTTATAGAAATTTTTATTCTTTACAAACTGTAAGCCTAAACAATTTGACAATTAGTTTGTGAACTAATATTAGCATATAAACAGAAATTAGTTCAATAGTATCCTATTCGTATGACATATCATGATATATCGTGATATATGTCCAATTTCGTTCGTAAATTTGTCACTGTGGCGGGATGGAGTTAACAAATCCAGGAAGTAAAATTAGTTTCCCCTCGCCGGAGGAATGCATTTCACGTCGAATCGTGAATAGAGACGAGCGTCATTTTCACGGAAACACTGTCGCGCACAAGTGGAAGGGTAGAGGGATTATTTTTGCGTGCTACCGAATCTGAAGTTACAGCCCATACGTCGAAATCGTGTGCCTCAATATTCGTTTTGGACAGGTTCGCGCGAACCTCTAACCCGCGAATTTGTGCCGGGTTACTACGACTATCGCCGATAACCTCGGTGAAAGCGCACGCGATATGCTAATATTTCCAATACCTTCCGACATGAGGGCACGAAGAGAGACGACGCAACGTTTGCGGTTTGTGGTGTCGCGGCAAGGCTCTCAAATTGTACGAGCGTTTTCCACGCTTTGTTCTCATTTCATTTGTAACTACCGCACGCGCCATCCTCTTCTCTCAGCAACGGAATTGTTCCTCTGTTGCGCGTGCAGTGGTTTCATCGGTTTGCAGTTAGTCCGCTAGTGATATACCTCGAGTCTCCGCTTCCGGTATACCAAAAGTTGACCAACGAGGAGATAGCACAGAACTTTGCGGTAAAAAATATTTGTGAATTTTTTTCCGTACTCTTTGTCACTTGAATAGCTGTGCTTTAAATATTTGGTTAATTTTAATATTTAGGTCAAACTTAATTCACAATAATCTTTATATTATAATGTCTAGTATTAAATTAATAGGAAGTAAATGCAGAACATTCCTACTTTTTTGAAACTCTAATGCCTTCTATTTTTTATCAATTCATTTGAGCTTTTCATATACCCTTATATGCAAAGAAATCGTCACTATCCATTCAACAAAAGAAGAATGCTGAATATTAAACTAGAAAATTACTTTCGGTACGTTTCCCAATCGCTCGATTTCCGTTCCATCGCTTCTACGCGATACAAGATGTCGAATAATAATACAAGTATTCAAGTATACGAAGAAAGTATAGTGTGTTTGACGAACTATGTCAGCTGATTCGCTCGTACATATCTTCCGGAAAACATTCAGGATAAAAATAATGAAAATTCTACATTGCGTTGGACGTTCAAATCACGTAAATTGGTTCCAGTATACAGATATACTTTCTTCCTCTCTTCTCTATATCCTGAGAGCACTCCTACGCATCACGTGACGTACGTACTCCGTATAATAACCGACGTACCTTTTTACCACAGCTCTATACTGACTGCCTTATTTTTCACAGACTCTCCGCGAGAGGTTTACTTTATTGTCGTAATAAAATTTTAAGACGCTCTGCGCGCGCGCGAATTATTCGGCACACTGTGGCCGGCTCTGCCCGGTCGTCCGGGAGGCCCCGGCAGTGAGCAAAACATATTCCATTAAGGCGTAAATGTTTAAGTATCTGTAGTGGTTGCACCTATAATTTATCGAGATTGCCTCGCATGCACATCGTTTGTCGTGTGTGCCGGTTTCTTTGCCGTTACCACACACGGAGATGGGGTTACATAGTTGTTTCTCTATACACATGTGTGTGTGTATGTGATATATATATAAAAATAAATATAAACAACACATGTATTATCTTCCCGTGCACGTCTTAGCACAGTCTTTTGTTTTCGTCGTACACAGAAAATCCTCCGTGCACGGGAGTAATCTCGTTTACTGCGTTGCACACGTCCGTGGAAAAATTAGGAAACTCTAATTACGCGGTTGTGAAGCGCGCGTGCGCTATCGCTCCTGCAGACTTTGATGAGAATTTTTGGTAAACTCGCAAACGTTCATGATACACGCTTTTATTATGCCATTGTTCATGGCGCAAAAACACTCACTTTTCTTCGACGTTATCGTCTCCTTGAGAGCGTAAATCTATGATAGGAATGGGTCGATCTTGAAATTGCTACTAATCTAAAAAAAGCATCAGGAAATATTCACGAAAAATAATAGTGATAGTAGCTTGTTCATTAACGTAATTTTAGCGTAAAAGCTATTTAAGGATAGCAGGGTGCTTTTTCTAATTGGGAAAATCAGCGAAACTCGGGGAGTTTCCAAATTCCGTTTGGAATTATTCATGCACGATGGAAAAACCGTGTAAAAATTGTTTCGTCATAGTCCCTGATCCTTTTTTTTGTGCAACAACAATTCTATTTTGCGCCGTTTCGGTCTGAAAAGTTGTGCACGAAATGCTACGCGCAGAGTAATTAGAAAACTAATAATTACGCCACTGTCATGGTACGTGTATTATTCCACGACGCGATTTTAGACCCGGTCGGTAAATTTTCAAACGTTTTGCATCTTCTGCATGTCAAGCCCGATGCTCGGAATTGTTTGTGCGCGATGAAAAGATCGCCCGATAAAACTGTCTCAAAATTATTTTGTTGCGACGCTCCATTTTTTTTTCTTTTCCTTTAGTAACTCTATTTTGCTCGCCGTTTCATCCAATAGCACCTCGGCTAATAGGAATTTAATTATCTCGTCGACGTCGCTACGCTCGGCGAACGATACACACGTTAATGATTTTCCCTCGTGTCGTACGCCGCTCTGCCGACCGCAAAAATTATTATACCGCCAGTCTGGAGAGAGGCGAAATAGCAATATGCTTACTTCTCTTGCTCGCTTCTCTCGTGTCTCGAATCTTTGTACACAGCGAGCGCAGTGGCGTAATACGCGAAGCCCATCGCCTACCGCCTTTGGCTTCTTTCGACCCTGAAAATCTAATTTGCTCCGCCTTGAGTCACTCTCTTTTTTAACATACTGGCCATCTTAATCGAGAGAAAAGAAACGCCCTTCTAACACTGACTAATTGTAAACGACGGCAAATATTTAATCATTCATTTTTTTCTGTCTATCTTTTTTTCTTTAATATACTAGCCATTTTAATTGAAAGAACACTCGATAACTCAGTTCCAACCAAAGTAAGATTAACTTTAATCTCTGTTTAACTTACTGTTTATCTTTTTCTAATTCTAAGAATTAGAATAGTAAGAAAGAAAAGAGGAAATTGAACTGAGATTAAAGTTAATCTTACATTGTTGGGACCGAGCCTTACGCCACCGGTAAATATATTGTAAACAACGATGTATTTAATCGTTCGACATTTTTCTGTCTCTCGTATTTTCCTAATTTGATGCGAGCCAAAATTGTTAAATAAACATGTGTTTAATTCTTCTTTTATACCTGATGGTTTCTTCTTTCGATTCGTATCGGGAGTATTACGTACATCCGATTAATAAGAAGGATATCAAATACGTTACTGTAATAATAGAATTATAGTATAAGAGAACAATGCATTAATCGTAGTTAAGCTATTCATTAACACTCGGCGAATTCCTACATATAGGACGATATTCCTTGTTTAAAACAAACGTTTGTTCTTTTGCGAAATTTAAATCAAGCGTGAAATGCGCATGAAACGTGAAATCTGTGATTTATTTAAAATACCATATTTTTTCTATTACATTACATCGACGATTAAATCAATTATAACTGCAAAATTAACTGTTTAAGTGGTTGACATAAACATTATTCCGGTTTACAGCTTGCGTAGGAATATTGCGTGCGCGTGTAAGTTTACTCAACTGATTAACGCCGGCTTGCGGATACGCGTGAGCTTTCGCGGAATGTTCTTTCTAATTTCAAGCCGTCCTCCCATGAGTATCGCGGTCGCAACGTCTCTTTCCAACGTTTTTCTACGTTGGTGAAAATTTAATTATCGCGTCAACCGAGCTTGGTCGCTCATGCACACAGAACCAGCCGCGAACCGCTTGGTTTCACCAGGATTTCTCATGAGGCACTGTGTCGGCTATTATTTTCGTATTATGTGCAAAGAATATGTCTACAAGAAGGGATATTAGAGAATAATATACATTTAGATAAAATGTTTGACTAGACCGATTTCATTTACGCCATGAAAATTATAAATAAAAAAACATGAAGCTTCTCTTCACAAGTAATTTCACGAATGTGTCGCGGTATTATTTTTTCTAGAGACAATTTTTATTTTAGTATTGTCTTTAAATAACGACGAGCTGAAACAGAATCGCGATGTTTCGCAGTGGGTCAATGATTCAAAGCAGATGTCAGAATAGGAAACGGATGGCCGGGGTGGACGGCGTATCGAGTTTAGTCGCGATAGCAGCCATAGCTTTGTCCGTCAATTCCTGCCATGTCGAGCGGAAAGACATTCCTCGACGAAGTAATATCGATAATGAGCTGTACTCGTTGCTTTCGTAGTAACTCCGTTCATTAGTTGTTTTACTAAACTTGGACTCTTACGATTGAGTTCGCGTGAGATAGCGGCGTAAAAGTTTGACATATTATTTATTTTGGAATTATGTGTTTTGACATATGTTCATGTGTTTTAAATTCATCTTTAGACGTTACATGACAAGAGAAATAGAAAAATGTTTCTAAACAAACCGCAAACGTCTACTGTTGAGATACGCGATCGTCTTTAAGGCCAATTACGTTTCGAGAATTTGCGGAAGTTTCGGAATACTTAGTGGCGTCAATGGCGCGTTGTAATGTCGGCAGTAATGTGATTCTATCATCGTCTTTCGTTGGTGACCTCTTCTTCTCGCGCCAGCAAGCCGTTTTGCTCAACTGTTAGACGAGCCACGAACCGTGATTCTCGATGGAATGCTGAGAACAGTACGAGGTTTCTCCATGTCCGTCGATCCTCTCTCGTTCTCTCTCGTCCCTTTATCCTCATGTTGCATGATGCCACGATACCGTTGCACCAACTGTTGGCACAAACCATCGTGATGCGCCTGCGAGGCTACGGATATCGAAAATGAGGTTTCGACCGGCATACCGATGAAAAGATAACTGAAAGATATAGCCGATCTTTTATAATTAGAGCTTAATCCACGCTACAAGCACAAAATATAGATTCTTTGTACTTTTAAATATTTAGCTCGGAAATGCATAATAAAAAAATTTCAAACAAATTAGTTTATAGTAAAAGATAATATTCTTTTTATCAAGAAAGCAAACAATGATATCTTTAGTTTTGATATGTCAAATGTACCTCTTAACCTTCTGAGGACCGGCATGTTTTTGATCGATTTTATTATTTTAAGGGCTAGAATTTTTTTGTCAATATCATAGGGTTGAACGGCGAAAAAAGTAGCGCCACTATCGAGTCCCTAAAGGAGCCTCCGGTCCTCCAGATTAAAATGACAAAAATATATTTTTTAAATGAAGTCATTTTAGTTTTTAATACTTTTTATTAATATAATCTTTTTATTTTATTATACATGTCTCTATGCGTTTAAGAGAGCGTTTAAATATTTAAAAGCAAAGATAAAAGGAAAATATTTAGATAAAAATAATTGGATAAAATTAAATTGAAATTAAACAGAAATAATTTTATTATTTATTATTTATCAAAAATAATATTTTATTATTTGAAATTTCATAATTTTGTTACAAAATGTATAAAACTGGAAGAATTCGTTTAATAAACAGAGTTTAAAATTCAATGCAATATCGCAGCATAGGTATGTGTAATTTAAATGCGAAAAATAAGGCTGTGTCGAATGCACATTTGCGCACAACGCCTCGTAAATGAATCCTTGTCGGAAGGTCTTGAAGTCTCAGCGCATCCGAGTGTTATATTTCGGGCGTGTATGCAGGGTGTATATCGTGAAGTAAAACGACCTGTGCATCTCCCCGCCAGTCGATCTTACCACCTGGGTACACCCAGTATATCCCATGTACAATCTTTCCCATGTAAATGAGTGTCCTATTTATGCAACGTGGATTTATGCGGGGACTGCCAATGTCGACGCGTTCGATTGTCGCACAGGCACTTGTCGGATGCACATACGGAACGTGCTACAATTGCAGATAGCAGAGAAAACAAGCCGATAAAAGTAGCGGTTCGAGGCAATGCGACAGCATTTCAGCGCAGTTAAAAATGTTTTCGATGAATGAAATGTATTCCAACTTGAAATATCAAGTGTAAATGGAAGATTTAGATCTTAAAAGTTTTCGAGATGTATTTTTATCTTTGAATTTCTTTAAAATTGGTATTCTGTGAATCTTTATTTCCTTCCAATTCTTTTGAAACCAATATTCTATGAATATTTATTTCCTTTCATGTTTATCCTTATAATTTATTTTATTTTTATTTTTTGTTAACAGATGAATTTTTCTTTTATTACTTGTGCCGAATTCTTATTTTCCGCTGTCAGTTTTTTCCATTTTTTTTTATCTTTTAATTTTGTGCCGTAAATTCTGTGCCGTTTAATATTTCAACGGACGCGCTTAAAATGCGGTAAAGATTATTTCGCCTGACGCTTCCGTGCAGCAGGTACTCAAAATTCTCACGGCTCGCGCTTCTTCCGACGAAAGTAAAGTGAAGCTCCTCGCGCCCACGCTCCTCCGTTTGTTTGCGTTTTGTTTGTGCGCGGCAACATTAATATACGACCATCTCGTCCATAATTTAGGCGTCGAGCTTGCGAACTCACGGGACGCAACATTTTGTCGTTTAGAAGGTGTCGCCGGTGGTGAGGAATCGTGCGAGGGTGAGTGAGTCGGTCGTATTTCGTATGCAACGGGGAAACGTCGTTCCGTCGTGTATTCAATATTATCGTCCAGCATTTCTTGTCCCGGGTTCATCAGCTGATTTCTATGGCTCATTGTCAACATCGACACGTGCGGAAAATCAGCTCCAGTGCTCTTCCATTGCATACTCGTCTCTCGTCTTCGCTTGACATGTCCTTATCGTACTTCAGAGAAGTGAAGTATTCAAAATGGGATGTAGGTAGATACTGAATGACTGTAAGATTTGAATACTTTAATTTTAAGACGATGTCAGTGTCGATTTTATCATTCTCGTTTAAGTTGAATTCATATATTCTTATCTGACTTTAGTGAATAGCATATTAATCAATATAAAATAAAATAAAATAGTAATGTTATTTTAATAATAGTAATATTTAGTTAATGTGATTATTAAAGTTTTATTAGAATAATAGTAGATATATTTTCTTTCTATATGTGAACACAAATTGTAGTAACCTTACCGTGTATTATTAATTATTTGAATAATGGTACATTACTTTCGCTCTACATGATAACGTTACACGAAATACAATAACGTTATATTAAGGTTAAAGTTCATTATTAGATCATTATTTCTAATAAACGAGCGGGGTTCAAGTATTTTGTCGTCAATTTAACTTAATCGGTCTAACATAAAACGATTAATCTATATTATTCGAGGAATTTATATACATAAATTCTAAAAGTACAGTTGGCTGAATACAATTACATGCTGTTTCGAATATTTGAAGAACTATGCGGAAAGGCCGCCGCGAAGTGCTGTGTCGAGTCCATTTTGACACCGGAGCGTAAAGGGCGTGCGATGCGAGGAAGATTATTCTTCAGGGAACGTCGGACCGCAAAAAGGGACTGCGGCGAATGTACTCGATATAGTGCGCAAGCTTTTATTATGCATACGACAGATTTACAGCGAGACGTACTTGTATTTTACTCCGCATCCTGCCGCGCGTCCGTAAGACCGAATCAGCCGGCGACGCGCGCGGCTCTTGTTTCCTCTCGTGCGATTCAATCGTGTCACAATATTATTGAGGCGTGTGTGGTCTCTGTTCTGTGCTGAGGTACGATCGCGGAGATTTCACCACTGTTTTTCACAGTTAGTATAGACTCCGCGGAACGCGACTCCACGCGGTGCGGTACGAGCTGCGAACATTCTTCGGATGCCCCGCTCACTTTTTGCACCCAAAGTTTTTTCCTCCATAATTTCAGGTATCTTAGGTAGTTAAATAAATTCGCACATAACATCAGCGAGTCGCAACGAGTATATTTTAATTATACAATTTATACGGAAGTACAACAGCCCTGCTGTCAGGAAATTCCTGGCCAAATATAGGCGGACAACTAAATGTACAGAGACACCAACGCTTTTCTATTAATGTTCTACGGAACAGTGAGATGTGTATCACGCGCATTCTTCGGATGTTTCGTGAGATTCGTTTCAAAAATTCGTGACTTTTCTCCATCTCAGCTGGTTTTAATTCACTGCATTTTCCGTTGTTTCGACGAGGGAGGAATCTTAATCGTAACGTTTTCACAAAAGTGGAAACTACCTCGAGAACGTTTCAAATATACTGTCGCTCATGCAATTAACAGAGCCTGTGAATAAGTGCGTTGAGCATCATCTCGATGCCACTCTTTGTTACAAAGTTTGATACTTCTACGCTATGACCCGACGAGCTTTGATCACGTCGCCGTCCCGAATTCGGGGAAATTCCATGGAGACACAAACTCGCGATATTAACTTTCCGCTTCTGACGCGCAAGCGAAGTCAGTCACGCCCTCGGTAAACGTGTCACCCTATACGTGAATACATGCCAGTCTCACGATTTATTCCCAGTTTCCGTACCGGCGTTCCTTAATACGACAGGATTCGCGCGTTTCGTTTCGTGGTAAATCGAGAGCGATGATTAAGCGTCGTCAGTCTCGCCTCGTGTATGAAGAACGCAAGTCACTCTCTCCCCGAGGCGTCTAATTAAATTGCGCGTGGTGAGGGGGTGGAGCTGAATAAAGAATAAAAAAAAAGAGAGAGAGAAAACATTCCTCGCGTGTGTGCTGTGGCGAGACTCGCCCGTTCGGTTGCTTCTCCTGGGGGATGTACTCGACGCTATGCCTTCCACGGATTCTAGCTTGGTCGCGTCTCGCAACGCGCGGGAATGTAATAATTACCGGGGCGTCTCTTATTACGCTAGAGGTCTCGCATTACCGCTGAGTAGTCGGCGCACGGCGATGAGATAGCGCGGGCTAGCCATGCCTTAGCAATGATCCCCCTCGCTTCTCGCATCAGCTTCTGTTCTACGCACGGTGAGATGCAGGCGCGCCTAGTTAGTCATTTAACACATAGTTGCATGCAGCGATCCCCTTGTTGCCATGTGAACGATTCGCGAATCGCGAGGATCGCGCGATTAAAGTCACGTAGATATCGCGGCGTACGTGTAAAATAAGTACGGAAAATTAGTACGAACAACGAGCGTGAAATCATATGTTTTATAACGGAAAATGTGTTCACATATACATATAATGTATGTTTCCGTTATGAACTGTATGATTTTTACGGTTTTCGTTCGTATAACTTTTCTTTTTACTTTATTATCATCTGGCGATAAAACGTTGTTTGAGAAAAATACTAATAAAACTGATTGATATTAGCATCTGTAAATTTGATCACGAAGAATCTATTCAGAGTTCTTTTGTGTATTTAGAAATGTAATTTTTTGAAGATTTACGTATCTTATGACTTATATATTAGTTTGATAACATATCTGTGATGAAATATCACTTTCCGACGAAATTATAGTGATTTTAATTCTTCTTTTTAACACGTGTTTCATTTTTATGTCGGTTTCTCAAGGACAAGACAGGTCATAAAATTTGCATGAAAAATGGAAGAAATGTTATGCTATCGCGAACACGCGATCGAAAGTACAAGGATATTAATCAACAGGAAAGCTTTTTAAATGACAATTTAGAGTATTTTAGAGAAAACCTTCGAGTAAATTCATAATCTACTCAAACGCAACGTTGCACTAATAGGCGAGATATTACGTAGGAATGAGAATTAATCCAGAAAATTAAAAGATAGAATTAATTATTAACAGCGATAAATTGCGATAGTACTATTTAATTATACATTCGCATGTAAATGGATTATAATTTGCCATTAGTGTAACAAAAAGTTTTTTGTAATTACTACCTTCGACGTGTAAAAAGATACGGATAGAGTTTGTCTCGAATTACACATTATCTGAGCCGGACTTCTGAATATTATTCAGCCACGCAAAGCGCGAGGCATTTCTCTGCACGCCACAACGACGCGATCCACGATTATACTTATCGTGACGAATTTCCGCCGACGACCGGCCGTCTCTCTCTTTTTCTCCGGAAACCGCCTCTTCCGCCACTTTACGTAGGGACCAGAAGGAGAGTAGAGTCGGGTCAAGCGCGGGCGAACTCTTTCTTCGAATAAGAGAGCTGCGGCATGCGCGACGAGCACGATTCGTATAAATAATAAATGTCGATCGCACGACCATACGACCGCGCGTCACACATGACAATAAACGACAGGGGCGTAAAACGGAGGGAGGGATTGTCAGGCCATCGCGGCATCATGCCGCGTCGCAACGATAATTCATAACGATCGCCCGAGTTAGCTCGTGTGCGAACTGACCGATAATCGCGACGTTGGTGGTCAGGATCGTGGTCAGGAATTTTATCACCGTCGCGCCAAAATGCCGAAACAGCGTTTTCTCCTTGTCTTCACAAGATTTCGGCAATGCTTCATCAGCGGTCGGAGCAGTTTGGAATAAAATATGGCATGGATGTGATTGTAATTATGAGAGTCATTTTTAACTTGAAAAGCATGCCCAAAGTGGATTTTATAAATTAAGGATCATTTATTCATCACAGAAGAATATAATGATAATAATAACAACTTTATTGCATGCACTCGCAAATTGAATTTGAATTATTAAAAACGATAATTAAATAACAAATAAACGTACAATAATAATAACAACAACGCGTTGTAAATATTATTTTATGCAGTTTTAATTTTGGAAAAGAGTACATCCTCTTTATCATTTTCTAGTAGGTATTCTGTTATCTGACATTTCAGTGTATCATACATGGAATTTGTTAGTCCAAAACTCCAGCTAACTACGGATCTGTTGCTAGTGTTTAACGCTAAATAACCCTAGCACGGTTGGTAATTCGCATCAAGGTCCGTAGTCACTGATCGCCGCTCGCGATTTCGATGCAGCAGAGTAGCGTAAACTGCCCGTTGCACGTGAAATTCGATCGCTTTTCTTGGCGCGCGCGACATCGCACCGCGCTGCTCCACATTCCGTTAAACGTCATTCTCGCGCGCGCGTTATATTGCGTCAGGTGCAAATATCAAGAGCAAGGTTTCACTATGATGAGAGGAAACTACTAAGGGACAAGCGCGGGATTCTACCGCCTGAATCGCATGAATTTGCAGCTCGAAACAGTGTGTCTTACAAAAGCGACTGTGTCAAAGGCTGCCTTATAAACAGCTGCTTACTTATCACATAGTGTATATATAATTCAACGCTTTACAAATTCTATAGAATTTTGGAGTGACAAGAGATAAAAAAAGGCAGACATCAAAAATTTTGTGACTTTTTATTATCGAGAAGAATACAAATAACTCTTTAAAAATAATTTAAATACACTGAAAGAAATAAAATATTAAATTTTAATAAAGATTTGTTTGAATATTTCCAAGTAAATATTTACTAATTGTAAACATTTATTTGATACAAAAAACCATTCATTTGATTTAACTTTTTATTTTTTTTATTAAGTAAATATTTACTGCAAGTAAATGTTTACTTAGTACTATTCAAAGAAATTATGATTTAAAAAGTATTATGATTTTATAGTAATTTTTTTCAGTGTATAAATGCTCTTTATATTTTTTAAAAACATTAATCAATTTTATATATGTAATTATGGATTTTATGTTTAGCTTGCTTCAATAGTGTGTAAAATGTAAAAAACGAGAGATGTTTAATATTATATAATACATTCGAAATAATACATAATATGAATACACAGATGAAGAATGCGAAACAATTCTAAATTCTTTTTTTTACATCCGTATGTTCTGTCTACTTACAAAAATATAAGATATGATATGTACATTCTCTGCGCGATTAAATTTTACTTGGAAGGCGTCAGGAAATTATTAAATTTCAAAACCAATTTGTTAAAGAATAACGTGACATAATCCTCATATAAGAATTTGCCAAAAACGCACATCGATATTTAATATATTAATTCATTTGTGTTATGGTTATGGTTCATATCACATCTGGCTCCGATCTACGAAATCAGGATTTTTATTCCCCTGATTGATTTACTGACAATGTTCGAAGACTTGGCCGCGCAGAAAATACGAAAAGAAACGAAATGTCTCGACGCGACGTAGGGGAGACTCGAAAAGAGTCGACTTAACGGTCAGCCAACATTTATGACCAACAAAGTACCGTTGCTCGACGGCGATCATTGGGTCGACATGTTCTCCGTTTCCTGCGAGACTCGCCGAGTTATTTCATGCGTGATGATACAAGTCGCATACAGACGAACCGCCGAATTTTCATGAAGCGACATAAGTTACATTGAATGAAGTAGTTGAATCGATAATACGGGCTTAGATCGCTTTCGATCTTTCGGTTGATCCCGTCTATTATTCCGATATATTCCGATATTCATTCGAGTTGAAAGTACGAATTAATCCGTCGCCGTCAATACGAAATCTTACATTCTCGATCGTGACCGAAATCATAGACATTTTCGCAGATCTGTCGGCGCCCATGAGAATGAAGCCACTCGGTCTGTATTTGCGATGCAATCGAATTTACCGAGTCCTTCCCCTCCGGGCTAAGTTACAAACGACCGGCAATTTCCAACTAAGGCCCGGCTCCTCGCGGCGGCGCGTAAACTTACGTAAACGTATGTAAACGGCTAGCATCATGCGCGGAGCCACATTTTCATCGATCGACGACGGTTCTCCAACGGTTTGCGCCACGTCTAGCAACATGGTAGACTTAACGTCGGTGGTTCCGGGACGAGTATACATCGGGGGTTGGCACGAAAGCCTCCCCCACGCATACACATAGACACGTACACATGTGCGGGTATGCTCTCGCCTTCTTTCTCTCATGATGTGTGCTAACGCCTCGAGCGTGATATATGTACGCCCTATATATACGGGGTGTATCGAAAGGTAATACCAATCGCGGCGGGGAGGTGATAAAGGACGAAGAAAACGTAAACGATGCTTATCCATACGATGCAATAGATTCCTGTTAACGTTTCTCTTTACGACTGTACGGAGGGAAAAGTGTAGCTTTGCATTTAAAATTGTAGATTTTTCACGCTGAGGATATTCTAAATTTTGCAAAGTGAAAAATATTCGAAAAAATATCGAGCAACATAATAATTCTGTTTCTCAAAAAAATGAAGTAATTGAAATTGTGGCGGATAAAGTATTTCTAAATTATATGAATAATCTCATTTATATTTCGATAACGAAAAAAGAAAAGAAATAAATTATTGATAGAATGAGTCGGAAATAAAAGAAAAATGTTACCAATTTTCCATTTTTTTTTTTCAATTTGGTCTTCTAGAGAAAGTAAAGCTTCATGTAAAAAATGATCTTTTTTCGCATTGATTCTTTTTTTCGCGGAGAAAGTTCTCTTTCCGCTTAGGTACCGCTAATAACGGATCGCTCGGTATACCGCACGGATGTAACTGCAAAAACAATGGCTCCTATACTGTCAGGGCATTCGTAAGACAGCGTATGCGCGAGTTCGCTTTGCCTACGTGGCGGATATGTGGAAGTACGATTAGAATACATTTACGTTTCGCCAATGAACGCGCATCGCATTCGTACATACATGCGATGTGTGACGTGTCCACGAACACATATGTTCGTGTGCGTGAAGAAGTGCAATCAGGATCTACAAAGGTTGTAGCATTTCATAAAGGTCACATGCACCACAACGTTTCTCTACCAAGAGAGGGTATTAAAATCAACCCCCAACAGCCGTATTTAGCGCATAGCGCGAGCGGCCGGGCCGGCCTTTTCTTCTTCAGCGTTCTCCATTTTCTGGCATATCTAACTACGTCAATATCTTCCGCTCATAATGGTTATTCATCTTTTTCTTTCTTTGTTATCGCTTCTATATTTTTATACTCTTATCGTGACGACAAACGCGCGTATAAAACCATTTATTTCTCCGAGCATAAATTGACGAACGGGGGGTGGTATAGCGTGCAATAACGCTATATCCCCTCTTGGGATTTCGTATATCGAGATCTCGTAGGAATTAATGTCGAACACAACGTTACTCAACCAATCGAATACGTTATAATATACGTCCGATACTTTTTTCCAACTTAAAATTACTTCTAAACGAGACACTTAATTTAATTTATGGATTGCGAGAAGGAGAATTAAGTACCGTATTTTTGAGAAGCGCTTTAAGCCCTAAGCTCGCGGCTTCGAACAAAAAGAAAACGATCGGCAGTAAGCTTTCTTTTCTGTTGTAAAGAAAAAAAACTGATAAGAGACCACGTGATCCTCCGACGATCCTCCGTAATGACGCCTTTATGCGTATTGATCGCTGGTAGATCTACGCGTGAATGCGAACGCTATCCTGGCCTCGTCCTTATCCATCTATCCATCCACTGCCTGACCATCTACATATATTCTATCTATCGACATGCCCCTGCCGTGGCGGATGATAAATCTGATATCACCACGCGAGACAACTTCAGTGCTCTCTTGTCGGAAAAATCGAATCATATCGCCTGGCGGTGATAGGTACATCGCGCGTGTCGCATACAGGGTGTACGTAAATTATGATATTGAAAAATGCGAACGTATTTTCGCATAGTTTTGAAATTTCCTTTTTTCCCCTTATTTTTTTTAACTTTTAGCATTAAATATGGATTACTAAAATACATTTCTTTCGTCGATTTAGCAGCGTTTTAATGAAATAAATGTATTATTCAAGAAAATAGAAAATTTTTTCTCTGTTAGAAATAATCCGGCTTTGTGGTTAGCTTTTTTCGTATGTTTGTTTGAGGTACACCTGTGTACGCGCGCAGTAAAAGCTCGCAAGGACGGCAATGTATTGTCTCTACGATGAAACGTCGACAGGGATGGTGAATACGAGAGCGTTTCACTATTGTACGATAACGACCTAATAAAATCGACGTTGCGTCGTTACAAGATGCGTGACCATATAATGTTACACCGCGTGCCCACGTCACGCGGCTCTCGTCCCCTTTAATAAAATTAATTGGTCTGTCCCCCGCCTCTGCACATACGTCACTAAGAATAATTTACTCACTCAGAGAGAATCATAAGAGAAGTGACATTTTTCTTGAAAAATACGACTTCTTCCACCTTGAATTGTGTCAGAAATGTGTATTTACACGTCATTTGTTTAACTTATTTCTCAAACTTTACGTCCTCTTTGTCTTTAGTTTCTCTAGCTTTTGAATCGATTTCTATAAGGCAAAGATGTATAAGTAAGAAAGAGCGTTACAATTATAAAAATACACAATGAATTATTTAATGACGATAAACTATTTTTTACAGGCTGTGACTTACGATTTCGGTTGATAACGAAAAAAATGCTTAACGCGATTACACGCTTTCTCGCTAGCATTTCCTATCCTTTCTTTTTTTTTGCATTTTCATTATTTCATCTTGTTTATTGAGCCTACGAGAGATTTGAACTTTCCAATTTCTTTGTTCATCAGTCGAATCGAAAATCGTTGACGCTTTACAAAACGCCCGGCCTGGCACTCGTGCATCGACACGCTTTCTTGCGCAATTTTCCACGCGTTTATTTTCATTAAATGGAGATGAAGAGGACCCATGAAGCGTGTTGCTCCGCTATGAGAACTTTAGGAAATTCGTCGAACGTTCATTTTCTCCCGCCCGACGGATTCTCACGAAAGTGCTTTTAAATCCACTGTTGTTACGCAGCGGAGAGCATTGCGCGCGGAGAAATTTTCGTAAGAGTAATGCCTCGAGAGCGCAATTGCGGCGTGGGTCTTAATATACCATTGCGATATAATCGCGGTTTCGACGCACGCGAAAGTGATCTCTTACACTCCTCGACAATAATTAGTGCGAGATATATTTTTAGAGACCTCAGAATATTTTGCCTTTTGCTAGCTTTATTTTTTCTTTATTTTTTCTTTTCTCCTCTTTTTTTTGTAATTTTAGACATTGTTTAAATCCAACTTGTAAGTACATACGGAGTGTACATGCAATAAAATTATTATTGTTATTAATAATTTCTGGAGGATATTTTCAATATCTTTTATAGAGATCTGTACATGTCTTTTTTGTTGTACTAATTTATTATTTTTTAATTACTTTCAGTTACTTATAATTTTGATAATTCGTAAAGGATAACCAAGCAGAGATCTTTTTGCTTTCTAAAAATATTAAAGAGAAACTTCTGTGGCTGTTCCTTCCGAGATTTTCGATTTAAGATTTTTTGCCTTGTACAAAATTTACTATAGATTTTCACTGCAAACGTCAAACATCATTGCAGTTTATCTCAGGTCATCCACACCGGTCAGTCTCTGAATCGTTCTAACGGACTCGCGTGTAGACAGTTTATTTGTCAGACTTCACGGTAACGCTCATCAGAAAGGGAGCAAAAACGCGAATAAGGCGAGGCTGGTTAGCGACGGTGGAGACGCATTAATACCAGGAGGATGACGGTAAAGCTCTCGGCCGCACCCTTCTAACAGGCACCATCCAATAATAAAATCCGCGTCATTTGGCTAAAAGCTACCACGAAGAGGGATATCTAGTATCAAGGTGTGGCAATGCGACCCTTATCACGCGACCTGCACCTACCCTGCACGAACCACGCTTTCTACCTATCTTTCCCTGATCCCTTTCCTCTCCTTCATCCTTACCCACGGGGTAAATGCGTGCGCGCGCGCGCGAGAACGGTCAGTTTATTATAATTGAATTTTGCAACTAGGCTAACGTCTTTGAATAACAGGGATAGCTGCGTTGATAATATAAACGACTACAATAGCTATTGTTCAGAGAGTCTCGATGCGTCCACCACGGGGGTTGGCTCGTTAATGCCGCAGACACATTACGGATGTTTCTTCCCTTCCTTCCTCGCGATTACCTTTTTCGCGAATTCCTTTTCTTTTTCCCGGCTATTCTGCTCTCCATTCGGAGTCGCTGATTGTTCGTTGCTTCGTATTTCTGACCGTTATTGGCTCCGAGTCCGTCATACTTAAGCTGGGTGCTTCCCGCTATTTTTAAACGAGTCGCGCCGATACCGTTTAAGATATTTCCGCGCAGAACTTTGTCGCTGATGGAAATCTCGATACTGCGGACGCGGTATACCCCGTACCAGTTCAGTGGGAAAAGTAAAAGGCCTCCTAAAAAGATACAAAAGTATTTATTGCAAGTTCACACGCGTGTTCTAGTAGCCACGAGATTGTTGCATACGGAAATTTTTCTTACTATTATTTCTCGAATCGACCGGCTTGATCGGAACGTTCAGATCGAGGCACCTATTACAAAAGAGAACGTTCGCGCCTCTCTCGATACCCGTGACGATAAAAAATCTCCTCGGAGCAAATCGGTTCTCCGTAGTTTTCACTGCGGTTTGGTACAGAAAAGAAAAAAGATTGTGCAGAAAGAAAGAAAGAAAGACAAGTTAATTTATGTAAGAAGATTACGCGAAGTATATACTATTAAAAGTTCATGTATAGATATCTTTGTTACCTTTCATTAGCTTTACGATCTCCGTTAGCTTTATGATAATTTCATCATCTATAATTCTCCTTATTTTCTATTTATCCTATTTATATCGTACTTATATCTTTAGAAGCTCTATAAGCGGAACATTAATAACGTTAACAGTCGGGTACATCAGACTTTCTGTTTGCCGATAAACGCTTAAAACATAATTCGCTGTCATCTACCTTTTTTTGCTGCATTTTTCGTTAAACTTCCCGTTCTTAGAGTTCTCGAGTCATCGGTGGTCCGGTAAAACGGTACAACCGCCGACAGCGGGAAGAACGAACGGCGGGAGGGGTGTTTGTGCATCGACCGTGTGCTCGGGTCAAATCGATCGGTTCGCGATGCCGAAGGAACCGGTTTCCGCCGTGGAACATTGGCGGCCAGCAGCGGTTCTCCATCCATCGCCCTCGCGATTAACGACCGGTAACCTGCGAGAAAGAAACGAGATCGGTGTTCTCTCGTCGCAACCTGTACACTTAGAAAGTTGCCGCCGTCCCGCCGCTGCCGGCGACACGTAATCTGGAACGCGCCGCGATAGACGTTTCGCAAACCGCGTTCAACCATGTTTCACGACGATATTCCTGGCGCGCTATGAGAACGGGATATCCCCGGGGAAGCAATTCGATTTGCGGTCTCGACTGATTTGTGATAGCGTAATTTTATGTAACAGCGCAACGGAAAGTGACGCAGCGTGATTTTTGTAAAATCGAAGGAAGAAGTATTGCGAGAACGTATCTTAGCGATCACAATTGATATTACATGGAATATATATCCATAATTCCGATATACAGAGATTACAAAATTGGAATTAAATGAAATAAATTAAAACAATTAAAAGTAAACGTTACACACAAATTAAATTTCGAAATTTATTACTCAATGAAATGTTAAAATAATTGAATTTATCCATCGGAATTTTATCAAATTTCTGCAGAAGCGAATCGTCACTCGACCATGAAACTCGAAATGTATAAACAGATCTGTGTTTTAGAACTTTCATTAAAAAGAATAGAGCTAACGAGATTTCGGAATTAACGAAATGCGATTAATATAAAAACTGTTCGATAAATTATAGCGCGTTGAGAAATAACGAATATATGTATAATAGACTTTCTTCAGAATTATGATTTATACCCGCTCACGCGAAAATAGTGCCGCTGTAGTGCGATGGCTTGTCACAAATCTCGTGATGTTCACTTGACTCGCACGTTTCGTGCAGAAGATTGCGCGCTTCAAAAATGCGACCAGATTGGCTTTTTATTGTTCGTAATACGGTCATAGCACGGTCGACAATACCTCGATCGATATATGCAGAGTAGCGAATCCGTGATGTTCGTGACTCGGCCAAATCTTGTTTCTTCTTGACAATTTCTCATTTAATAAAAGTCAGATTTACTCTTATATCTAGTTTTATCTATCGTATCTTCTTTTGCAGATATATTTACGTATCTTTATATTTTCAAACATTGCTGAATTGTACTAGCTTTTACTTATCGCCAGTGGATTGTTTCTGTATTTAAGCGATACAGTTAATTCGATAGTATCACACATCAAGTTTATGTTAGTAATCCAATTAAAGCGAGTGTTTAAGTTTACTCTATAGACGTCTTTAACAAAACCCAATTATGTTCTGAGTAATTCTGCTTCTATAACGGAGAAGAGCTAAGGTATATTTTGCATCGTGACTTGCAGTTACATCAAGTCATCTCAAAATTGCCATGTGCCTCGCACCTTGACCCTTGACCTCTTTTCGTCGTAACAAATGCAACATAAATGTTTGCCCTCGTTACTTTCGTCATAAGGCTTCGCATGGAAACCAAAACATCTCCGGATATGTATAGTCCCTTCGCTTGTGCCAACAGATTTGTTACTGTCCTCAATGCAGAGTATCGTCAATTGTTCCTGCATTCTATGAGGTCAATCATGACAACTAGAACAATAAATTGAGCACAACGATACAACCTCTGTAGATGAATCGAGCTAATTATATGATATTGTACAAAAATTATAACTGGAGCAAAATGAAATACATGAAATTCTGTACTCCACACAATGTTATTACATATTACGTTCTATGAAATCAAGTTATATCGTTACTCGATGACTTGTCGGATTTACCGCTTCTCAATCTGTCATTTGCGAAGGTCAATGCCACATAGAGGAGGCGGTCGTGATAGAGAGAACCGGACTGAGACCGTGTTCAATGCGAATCAGTACATCAATATATGCGGAAGAGGAAAGACACAGTCAAGCGGGTTAATGTCGTTTCCCCCAACCCGCATTTTCCACGTCGCAATCAAAATGACACGATTCGCGCGATGTATGGGTGCACGTCACCATGCAAGCGGAAAGCGGATCTCGTACGACGAACCGTGTGGACCTCTTTCTCTTCGCGACACCCTGTATATTCCGTACACGCAGCCAGGTGAGCTAACGGTGCTCCGGAGCGGTGAAGTAACGGACTCCCGCCGCGGTTTGTCGTCGCTGTACTTTTATTTCACGCAGATACCCCAACTTTCATGAGAATGTATATCGCGCCTCATCCGTTTCTCATAAAACCAAACGATCTCTTGATATATGGTACCATTCTTTTTTAGAGAGAGATTAGGACCGTTTAATCACATGTTGGCGTGAAAGTTTGATCCCTCTTGGAACTCAATAAAAGTTTCAAGTAGATGTACTGATTACCGGAGGGAGAATAGTCGTATATTTTATTCTTGCATGATAGATTACAATCGTTATATGTATACTCGTAACCGTATTACATATATAAATAATATTTACATTTTAGTTAATAGAATTTTAGTTAATAAAATTAATTTCACGTTCGAACATATGTTAAATCGTTTATCGGAGAAATTTTTAGATAAAAGTAGTAGCTTAAAATGCATAAGAGATTGTTTGACACTGCGTGAACGAGATAAATCGTTCGCAGGCACTAAACTGTTCTTCCGCGACGCATTCACATGCACACATGCGCCCGCCAAGCCGGAGTTTTCGGAATGAATGGCGGTGAAACATTTATGCATCTGTGAGCGGTAATGTGCACCACGAACTAGTCGGTAGAACTTTCCATAACGCTGAATTAGAATTGAATCCAGATTTCGTTGTATACATTACTCTGTATCTTTCACGTGCAAATTATTGATTTTCACGCGGTACTGTCGCGAAAAGTCTATACACGTTTGTGAATGACGCAACTCACGAGAGAATCGTAAATTTGTTTGAGGAAAAAGTAAACATTGATCGAGACAGTATACCTTATATGTTACTCTTGATGGCATGATTATATTGATATTTTTTTTATTTTCGCATCATTACGTACTCATGTTACGTATGGATCATTCTTGAATAAGAAAAATAGTTCAATATTTTTTACTGGATGAAATTTTTTTCGGAATCTTGTTGCCGCAATCTCAGTTGCTCGTGAAACATCCGCGTTATTATTGCTAATTTTCGCGATTGTGACAATGTGATGCGATAAGACGCGGTAACGGATGCATACTCTATGCGAGATTAGCAACAATACCTACGTCGGATGCACACGGTGTTGATGACCTGATCTCCGAGTGGCTGCGACGCTTTATTATATAGAGCGTAGAATCAAGCTTCCGAATAAAACAATCTACGTGATAAATCATTACTAGCACGCTAAAATGTCAGTAATATATGTAATATTATAAAAACATTATAAGTAACATTAATAACTGACAATCTAGATAAGAGACTTTTATCCATTATTGAAAAACTTATTTCCAGACTGTTTATAAATTTGTATTTAATCTTTGACTAGTAAGGGTCGTTTGGACACGAAGCGAAAATTTTTAGACGATTGTATAATCTATACGATTGATACTATCTGTATGATTATATACTTGTTCGTATGATTGGTACTATGATATTCTAAATTGTAAGTAAAAAAAACTTTGAACCTTTTTCTCTATCAATTACTGTAAAGTAGAGATTCATTTGCATTCTGTATTTCAAATAAGACGCTTTAAAACTTAGGTTATTTATAGCTGTAGTTGAAGGTTCAAAAAAAGTGGCAAACATGTATCACAAAAGTAGACACGTTATTTTCAAATTTAAGAAAGATTATTTATTGTCAATTTAAAAAAATGTGTTCGAAATAAAATTTCATGGAAACGATCATGTTGGCAGTCAACAATAAAAAATCGGACGAATCGATAGCCGATCGGAATTGAAATGTTTGACGTTCCCGAGAATGTATGCACGCGCCACGATAGAGATGAACCAACGATAAATATTAAAACGTACCGGTTATGAAAGGCAAACGACAGAGACGTGCAGAGAGAAGAAAGGTCGTCGAACCTTCGTCACTCTCAAACTCGTTTCCGCGGATGACTCGCAAGGAATTCAGCAACGGAATATCTCTTACCTAATCGTTCTTATATCATTCGTTACGCTATGCTTTTTCGTAAGTCTGTAATCAAAAGCCTTTCGCCGAACCTTCCGACTTGCGCCTAACGCCTTCGCGAGAAAATCCGATTTTTGCCTCGCCTAAATAGCGTTACAATAATTGCATTTGTAACAAGCAATTATATAAGTAAAATATAAAGAAGAAATTTATTGATAAAACAGGATTAAAAATTTTGTTCTGAAAAAGACTTTTCTCTTAGTTTGGAGACTTAAAAATGTTTGGTAAGATTTTTTAATCGACGAAAGAAAGTGCATGATTGTTCGTATGGCAATTAAAATATCGCGGAAATACTGACACGTGCTAGATATAATGCGATTTTTTGCACTCGCTGGAAGGAGAGTGCAAATAGTAATTAAACAAAGACAATAAGTAGGCTATCGCAGATCAGTGAAAGTCTATCCGGATACTGATGAGTGCAGGAGAAAAGTCAGTACTCTGTTCATTATTGCGATACAATAATACCTTGATAAGAGAGACTTTATATACATATATATATATATATATATAAATAATTGATTCCTTTCTGATTACACAATCGGATACGCTCCTTGATTCTTTCGCTTAGAAAGTCCTTCGTGGTAACTCTTCTATTAAAATTAATGACGTACACTTCCCATGCGTTGTTACTTGATAAAGGCTTCCCAATGGATGCCATTCGAAGCTAAACAATATATACTTTTAGCTATGATTGTTTTAGACTTTAAGAATGACAAACACAAAGTAAAAATTGAAATTGTTCTTTATTTACTCACGTAAGAGTTAATCTCGAAACTTAATATTTTTATTCCACACTATTTGCTAATTTAGCTTTATTTATACTTATTTTAATGCAATTACAGCTTACTCTTAATTTTTTAATTTAAACAAATTTTGATAAAATTTTATGTAATGTTTGTTTTATTATCAAAAAGATATAAATTTATTTTCTTAGGTTTTATAATAATTATCGAACGTGCGATATTTTTGAGTTTTTAATGATTTTATAAAACTGACACTAATTGACATTTAATCTAAACACTTCTCGTTTTATACACGTCTCAGAAAAGATCCGATAAGAATTTATTCTGGTTAATAAGAAAATATTTTTATACTTTCTTGAATGTCTTAAGTGTTTTTATTACACGTCACATAGTTCTAATTAAGAATGCGGCGTTCCATTTATTTCCGTCAAAGTATTTTCGAAAAGCGCGACGGTAATCGCGACGGATATTTTTAACAGCTAGGAAATCAGACTCCATATCGCTGGTCGACGATTTGCAGCCGCCGGCGGAAACCTTACATATTCAACAATGACTCACATTTCCAGGAGTGTAACTCACCCCTATTCTCACCCACAACAATGTACCGCGCCATTGTTCGCCTCCCCACCCGAAATCGACTGTCCCTCTCTGATATGACGCGCTTCACCCAATTTCTCTTCCTTTTTTTTTCTTCTCTGACACTCCGCTTTTTATGCGAAATCACCGCAATTTTCATTTAGACGTTTGTTTCGGTCTTTTCAATTCTTAAGAGCGGTGATAGCTGTAACGATCCGTACGAGACTAATTTAAAGTTTCGCTTGAAGAGTTGAATGATTTTGCAATATTTCCAGCTCTTAAGTAAGACATCAAATAATACACTAATAAAAAGAGATAATTAGTAAAATTCGAATCTCGGAAAATTCAAATTTCTAAAATACTTGACAACAAACTACATCAAATGAATGATAATTATTACAATCAGATATACAAGGTCAAGAAGAAATATGCGTAATTATAATCAGATACTCGAGAAGAATGATATAAGAGAAGAAATAACGATCTAATTCCGAGCTAGCCATTCAGTTGACGATAAGATAACGATTTTATTAAACAAATAGTGGTGAGATAAACACAGACTTGCTTCGGATAGGATATACTATTAACGTTTTAATGAGACTGTTCCTGTAGGCGTTCGAATCTCCATGTACTAGTTCGAATCTCAATCAATGACGAAGCCTCTTTGATTAATGGTTCAGTGTTCGAGAAAAAAATTTTCGAACACGGTATCTGACCTTAATGAGACGTTAGCATTTCACACGTGTGCACCTTGTAATGTAACATTTCTTATTATACTATTTTTTTTGTCTAAAATTTTTGTTACATTAAAATGCATCTATAGATAAGAATAGATAGAACCGATAAGAAATGAATAAACGGCTTGTGATTTATCTTTTTCTTCTTTCTTAGTTGAATACAAATAAAATATATTTTGTGTAAAATAAATAAATTAAATATTAGATGTGCTGCTGATTAGTGAACTAATAATTATAAACTAATTTAGCAAGTTGTTTTTAAGATATATAAACGTGTAATTTTAGAATATATGATAAAATAAGTTAATAAATTAAAAAAGTGTGCTCTATATATTAATATCTTATGTCCGGAGAGAAATAGAGTTCTCCTGTATAAGGAGCAACGGTCAGGTGTAACTATGGCCTTGACTCAAGCTCGACGTTTCCGGAAGAGGTTAATACCCGAAACGCATCGTTGCCTCTTAGGGTTGGAGCGTGTCGTGAATGGTTTAAGTTTTCCTCGCTTCGTGCAAGAAATCAGCCATTCGGTCGATGTTCCTATCTATTTCCAAGCTCTCGTAACTTCGAAGGTCGAAGGAACTCCGGCTCGGATAATGTTATTAAATTTATCGATCGTCCATAAATACAAACCCTGTAACTCATATCGTAATATGCCGTAAATTACCGATAGCATCGAGAAAAAAAAAGTTCATCCGCCAATCATACTCATTAGTTTAATAGTCTCAATGACGGGGCGACAATATTCTAAATTTACTTTTATTTATTTTCGATAAAAAAAAATTGAATGATTGTAATTTATGCGAAAGAGAGATTTAAAGAGATCGCGCGAAAAAAATAACTAAGAGGAGAGCTTCATTTTTTTTAATACGTGTGTTTATCGCGCGAGAGTGTTATTACCTTTTTTGTACTCTTTTGATGTTTCCGTGGTACGTAACTTTATCGCTGTTTCTACGTCGCGTCGTGCCGAATCACGGCACGTTTGTCGGTCAATTAAAAAGTCCACGGTACAATCTCACCGGTCCGGGGAACGCAGAAGAAGAGGCGAACGCATGTCGGTGAACGTCCGCGGGGGGTCGTCGACCCAGGCCGACCAACCGGAGGAGGCGGTGAAGGAGGAAGAGGAGGAGGAGGAGGTGATGGTCTCGGTCGTCTTCCTCGACTTTAATGCCGAGTTGTCTTTTGCGCCGCTTTCAGGCAGTGGCATCGCCTGCCTCCGGCCTTGATCCTCATGTTGAAAACCTGGTCCGTATGATTATCCCAGTAATACGATGCCGTCACCGAGCCTTGAAGCCGAAAGGTCATTTCGACCGGCGCGATTTGCGCGTGATATGGTTCCCCCTTATAATATACACAATGTTCTAACAGGAAAGCTCGATATTAAATCGTCGTGAAAAAACAAAAGGGCTTACAAAGGTGTTTACCTTTAGTTTTATCATCTGTGTCCGTCGTAACATTAACATATTAAGTTTTGATTAATTGTCTTTTTCTTAGTCTTACGTAATTAATATGGCAACTTTATACTTATATGATATAGAGACGTGCGAAGACGAGCATTATAAATAATATTAGAAAATATATTGTTGCGTGTATTATAACATGTAACATTTTCACGTTAGTGTTTTGGATGATGAAATTTTGAAGATTTTTTTGGTTGTAATGTTGGATGGGGAGAATATTTTCTCTTGAGATAAGATCTTTATACATTCCTAAGATTTTTCAAGGTTTAAGTAGTTTGGCACTTCAAAACTCACATTTAGAGTTTAGCAAATTGATATGATACCCGTTTTTATCAATGTAGATTATTTTTAATTTTTATTTAATTTATTTTTTATTTTTTCTAGTTTTAAGAAAAAGATAAAAGTGAATTAAACCGAGATTAAAGTTAATCTATATTGGTAAAAATAGACATAACACACGTCCATTTAAAGGAATTCCTTTTAATGGTCAATAATTGCTGACGTGTGTTATGTCCATTTTTACCAATATAGATTAACTTTAATTTCGGTTTAATTCACTTTTATCTTTTTCTTAGAACTAGAAAAAATAAAAAATAAATTAAATAAAAATTAAAAATAATCTACATTGATAAAAACGATATCATATCAATTTGCTAAACTCTAAATGTGAGTTTTGAAGTGCTGGTCAAACTACTTTTTGAAAAATTGAAAAATTTTTACTTTTTTCTTTTTTCTTAGATTTGCAAATAATATTTTAGTAATTTTTTTTTGTATTTGTTTTACTTTTAACTGACAGATTCTTCTCCATTCCAAAAATAATATACAATATAATAACTAATAAATAAT
Source organism: Mycetomoellerius zeteki (assembly GCF_001594055.1). NCBI lineage: Eukaryota > Metazoa > Arthropoda > Insecta > Hymenoptera > Formicidae > Mycetomoellerius > Mycetomoellerius zeteki. Next base: position 1,522,283 of record NW_017256436.1, read on the forward strand.
AGATAACAAGTCTTCCGAGACAATCAACAGCATTATATTGTCGACGATTCTAATAAAAATTCTATCTTGACTATTTATAAATTTTATTCATTTAATGTTTCATATTTTCTATACAGAAATTAACAAGATCATAATTACGTGCCAGTATTAATTTTAATATCGTGCACTTAGCGAAAATTAAAGTTATTGCAGATATAATTTTTATTAAATAAGAATAAAAATTAAATAAGTGAAATAAAAATAAAAATGTAACATCAAGAACAAGTTACTATTTTCGCTTTATTTTATTAATGTTTATTAATTTCATTGTAGCCTTTTTATGGCATTATTTGGAAAACATTAACGCTATCAAAGAAGAAATCTTTCTTGTGTTGTCATATTCAAATTTTTTTCTCTTTTCAGACACTGTTCCGCAGTCAGCCGCAAGGCGCGACACCACAACAACTACAACTTCTACAGCAGCAGCAGCAACAACAGCAGCAACAATACCTAGCCGCATCCCAAGCACAGCAACAGCAGCAGCAACAACAGCAACAAAACTTTCCTACTGCCCCCTATACTGTTATCAGTGGACAAGAGCCTTACGTAGGGGCGCTGATAGCTGGCGCACCACCTCCTGTAGTACCGCAATACTATGGTGTCGGGCCCTGGGTCTATCCGGCTGGATTGCTGCCGCAGGCACCACCCCAGGCGGCTGCGCCACCGCCACCCCGACGACCACTCACCCCTTCTTCGGCAGCGGCTGCGGCTGCTGCCGCGCAGGACACCGCCAACAATCTGGCACAAACGGTAAGGCACCCGCCGGCAATAATCGTCAAAATCCGTAAAAAAAATACAAAAGAAATGCAAAAGAATAGAAATGGATAATTTTTATAAATTACGCGTTTGTAAATAAAAATAGAAGAAGTCTCTCTGTCACGACTTGGTTGCGAGCAGATGTTCTCGGAGAACATTGACATAAATTTATCTTTAATTGTTTGAAAATTCAAAAAATGAGAATTTTGCGATTTTTTGGGGAATTTTTTTTATTGATTATTCATTCTGATATCTTTCAGTTGACGAAGGTGTGCATGCTGATGTGCGATGTTTCGAAATAAATCGAGCCGCGCGTATACACCACGAGTATCGTGATCATGCATAATCGTTAAATAAAGGCTAAATTTAAGTTTGACGGCGGGGTAGATAGAGAGTTCACGAATTAGCGCGTACCGCGAATTAGACGTGTTTCTAATTCTGTAAAAGCTATTTTCTCACTTGCCTGTTCCGCGAGTGGCCGATGATTGTTTTTTGTGCTTGACATAAGACGTAGACCGTTCGTTGTACCAATTAGAGATTGCCACATTGTCCTCTTAGATATTTTACCACTGTGACAAGTGAAGAAAACGGTAGGAACACGCAGCACTGTAATGTTCCCAACTTATAAAATTAGACGTTCAATTTGGAGCGAGTTACGTCCATTGTATTTATGTACAACGACATAAATGAAAGCGACAGAAATCTCGACGATTTATATGAGGAGCTTACTTAAACGGACGTTTTAAGATCGGACACATTTCAGATTATCACATATTTTCTGAATGAAGTCTCTGAAACCTTGATGTCTGAAGATAAAGTTTTTTGTACTTCTTTTTAGCCATTATATAAAATCTATTATAAATGCAACCCCTTCAATTTTAATATTATTTATTTCAAATTCTATTAGTTTATTTTTAATGATTGATTTATATATATTATAATGATATTTTTGTACAGGTAGTACAGGTATTAGAGTACAGATAATTGATGTAGCACAATTAATATCTTTCCGCAGGTACAGGGTCAGTATCAGGTGATACCGGCTTACTACGATCAGAACGGTTCCATCGTCATGGGAGGCGTGCGCGGATTAAGTTCGGCAGCGACCCCCATGAGATTAGTCAGCCCCGCACCAGTTCTCGTAAACAGAGCTCCGTCTCAACCACCACCGGGTCCACCGGCACCGCCACCGCCAAATTTATATTCTCAACCGACTCCAACATCACACAGCAACGCTACGCCTGGCGAATGTCTAGGTGAGTCTAACGGGAATCCAATACGCCGTATAACCACAGTCTTCTTTGTAAACACACTTATAAGAAGTCTTGTAAAGTCATGCTGTATGTAATATCTTGTAAAGATCTATCCCTCCCTCCTCTTTTCCCTCGTCGTGTAATACGTGTGTAATGCATGACTGTGTGATGCGAAACGAAATTATATGACTCGTTTGATTATGATACGTAAATATGTGCTATCATCGTTAACGTCCACTTTTACCGTTTACGATTGACTCGTTCGTTCCCTGTAAATACGCGTAAAACACGCCCGGCACTACCTATGTAATATCACAATAAGAAAAAACGAGAGGACAGATACTACTATTGACGGCACGATTCCGAGTCGCAAATAAGGGTATGCGCGGGTAGCAAAGAGGAGCAGCGCTTTTGGGTTCACCATCGCAAAAAGGGTACTGCGCGCAATAGCAGAGAAAAAGAGAGAGTAATTTTATTAAATCGTCGCATATAAGAAATTTCGGATTTTAAATTAAATGTAGCAAATAAATTAATATCTTCTAGTCGATTATTACATCATGATTTTCTCATAAAATTACGATATTATTTTTCTGGAATTTTTGCGAATGCTCTCTTTAGTATTATAAATACAGAAATGTAAAAGTAAAGAAAGTTTCTGGTACATTATGATTTAAAGTCAGATGTGATGTAGGAAAAGTAATACAAATTAAGAATAGTAATTACATTAACGTGAAAAAATGAATATCTCGCTGTACAAAGAATTCAACATTCAGAACATTACGAACTTGAGAGGATTTTTGTCTTTAATTCTTTCTGCTTCTAAATTTTCTACGTTTAATTATACTATTTTATAAAATTTTACTATAATTACTTTCAATATATGAATAATACAACTAACCGCTTGCGATTGCACATATCTTTCCTCGGAAATCGTCTACGATACGATCACGATCGCAGCGCAGAATCGATGTTTCGCACGCAACGGCCTGAAATTCGACTTCTCTTTCGGGCTTTCCTATATGACGCCCACGTTCGCGGACACGCGATTGCGATATGTAGACCGCCAGGCTTCTCCGTAGACGGTATAAGGCTCGGTAACATACGCTAATCAACACTTACGACGACTAAGAAAGCGCGTGTGGGTTGCGGGCTTTTGGTGCAGGTCTGGCAGCGTGCAGCGCAGCGGCAGTGGTCGCGCAAGCCCAGGCAGTTGCGGTGCAACAGGCGCAGCAGCAAGGTTCAGGACTTGCCGCAGGTTTAGCGGCTCTAGGATATGGCGGCTCCCCGCTCGGAGCATTGGGCTCGCCTGCCCAACTACAAAACACAGGTATATCATCCGCGATCGTGCTCGATCCTCCTCTTCCTTCTCCTCGGGCACCTTTGTTCTCGGTGAATTCTCTATTTTCCAGGAAAACAGTCCTTTCTCGATTTCTTAAACCCGCGAATTTGTTTTTAGGAAAAAAAAGTTTTGTATCTATATTCTTGAAAACCTGATACTACGGAGCTTTCCATAAATTTATAACATATATATATATATATGTATGTATTTACCTCGTTTTTAAGTATACAGATTGGAAACGAGTTCCTCAATTTTTGAAGTTATCTTGTACATATAAATCGATGTAATAGCGATAACTTTAAAATGAGGAATGTATAATAAAAAGTATGCTAAGTATGAGAAAAACCTGCACAACTTATCAAATTAAAATAAAAGAAATGGGAGAAAATAGTAAGATAATTGTCATTGTTTAATAGTTACATAGTATCTCTCGTAGAAAGATCTAGATTAAGTTTATGTAAAATATTTTATGGAGATATGTATATTTTACTTTATCTTGTTATGGAAAACAAGACATCCTGAAATATTGAACTCGAAATATCAACTCGAGTGCTTTTTTCCTGGGACCAGAGAAATTCCTTTTGGCTCTCTACAGTGGTGGTGTGTACGAATTTTCATGTACAAAAAATAAATAAAGAAGTAACGTAAGGTGTTGCATGCTTCATACAATCTAATTGATTTGTACTTTCGTGTTGAATATAGCCAACTCTCGTTCAGCGACGTGTCTTTCTCAATAGAGCGTTTGTGCCGATTTGTTAATTATTCGTAATCTATTTGATACCGTCACGTCTCTTATATGCTCGATACCGGTTGCCTTCGAGCGTCAGTGCAGGTTTAGGCCTCGGTGCGTCTTCAACCGGCAGACGTGATTCCTTTGATAGAAATACTTCAGCCTTCAGTCCAAGCTTGGAATATAGCCGGGCGAAGTGGCCTCAGAGTTACGGCGCCCTCGGTAAGAACAGTTTTGTTGTGTGTGAAATGTACTCCGATATACGGGGTGTAAGGCGTCTAGAACAACATGTTCAAATGTTCCCATTGTGCAGAAAACGTACGGAGAAATGCAAGTGATAAAGTGCTTTCCATTTGATGACACAAGTATCCATTCCATTTGATGACACAAGTATCCATTCTATTTGATGATACAAGTATCGTTCTGTCTTTGTTACTCGTGGAATATCAAGAAAGATAGAACGAGATTTGTGTCAACTTGTGTCACTAAATGGAAAGGGCCTATAATGAAAGTTGAAAGAGGAATTATCTTCACCTTATCAGCTTTTTTATCGTTTTATCGTTTTAGCTCTTTACGTTGACGCGCGATGAAAGATACTTTCGAAAATTTGAATGTGTCACTTTAGACGCCTGTACACGACGGTTGTGAGGCATCTCGGAATCGCCATAGACGCTCGATTATCTATGTTGTACATTGTGTCTTAATAATATATCGTAATCCATTTGTACACGTGCTTTTGTATACATAACTCAGCTATGATAACAACACTACCCTTCTCTCTAAACTGATTCCAACGTATAAATTATCCTGATGCTTGAAAATGTTTTAATTGGGAGTGAGTAAACGTCCGCAAGGACGACTGGTTTAGAGAGCGATCAGTGTCGCCACTTGTGCAATCCGTAACAATTTTAATATAACACACGGGATTAGACTTAGCCATTATACAGTGTACATTGCTTCTGTACAAAAATTGTACAGCGCATCATTCACAATCAGTGAGATAAGAAGTACTATTTTCTCTAGATACAGGTACCTGGGACAGAGTGTATTTAGCTACAAATGCAGGTACTCCCTGCAAAGAATATACAGACACAGGTATATACAGATATAGATCGAGCATAATTAGATACGAGCGCTTAGGCTTCTTATTCTTCATGTAATTTTAGGAAATTTTGGAGTCGATTTTTATTTAACGAATATGCCCAAGAATCAGCGATATTTTGAGTAATTAATAATATAAGATAAGAGACTTATTGCAACTGAGCTTTTTAGTAATTAAAATAATTAATCTTCTTCGTTTGATTTAAAATAAATATTATAGCAAAATTTTTATTATTTATAAAAACATGTGATATTCGAAATCGGAGATCGCTGCAAATGATAGCGATCTTTGATATTCGAGGAAGAATCGACTCCAAATTTATCAAAGAATCTGTCATTAAGTACTTTGATTTATTATGCAGGTACAGTTACTGCGTCACCAAGTCCCTTAGGCTTGTCATTAACACCGCCGCCAACTTTAGGAGGCTCATTGGGTGGTCTTGTTGGAGGTGCCAGTCGAGTGTCAGCGGCCCCCGGTGCCGAAGCGAAGTTCCGCGCCAGCGCGGTACCTACCCTAACAGCCAACGGAGTGTTTGGCTCTAGTAGCTCTCTGTTTCCCAATCTCGTAGGCAAACCTGGCCGTGGAGGTGCCGCTAACATTAATGACAAAAATTCTGGAGGACGATCCCGCCTATTGGAAGATTTTCGAAATAATCGGTAAAATTAATGGACTTTCTTACAATTTTCCAGTATTTAAATATAATGTCTACAACGAAGAATTATACAATTTTTCGTACTTTTATTAAAATAAATTAGTTTCCTGAAGACGTGTAAATGGAATAGATCGGCAAATTTATGATGCAGGCTCTTTTTGGATTATCTTGCTTCATCAAATTAAATCTGTCTTGCATGTGTTCTGTCTTCTCTGAAAATAGATTTCTATGATAATTGGTTAAGATATTTATTAATTTAGGAAAATAAAAAAAGAGATATATATTTTAAATTCTACCAAGCACAAACGGTGCATGAGAAAAAAGAAAATGACTTAATATATATTGTGAGAAAAAATTACGTATGATCTCTTGCTTCTGACGACGCAATCAGTAGCTTTATTCCAGCGCGCAAGTGAACAATACGCTAATAAATTATACGTGTTCTTTTCTCGTTAGTTTCCCGAGTCTTCAGTTGCGTGATTTAGCTAATCACATAGTTGAGTTCAGTCAAGATCAGCATGGTTCGCGATTTATTCAGCAGAAATTGGAACGGGCCTCGGCCAGCGAGAAACAGCTTGTATTTCAAGAAATCCTTTCCTCCGCATATTCTCTTATGACTGATGTTTTCGGAAACTATGTTATACAGAAGTTCTTTGAATACGGTACACAAGAACAGAAATCGACTCTCGCACAAAAGGTAAATTTCAGTTATATCTGGAAAAATTATTTTCTCGAGAAGAATTGATTAGAGTTAATTCACTTTATTCTAATAATTTCCGATAATTCAATACTGAACAGGTTGAAGCACGTTTCTTAACGCTTTAATAAATGGTCTTATCAATCATATCTCTGATTATTTATTGTTTTTTTTGTGAACAGTTTTTTCATTTTTTAAATTATTATCTATATCTCATGCAAAACATTTTCTATATACATTCTCAAAAGACCAGTCTTAGATTATTAATGTTATTGTTATTTTATTACTATATTATTACTTTTTATTATGACTCATATTAAATATGATGAAAAAATTTTTGCGTGTCATCTGATTCAATGTGATTAGACATGAAATATTCTGATAATTTAACAAGTAATTATATTAAAAATATCTTTATGAATGCCTTTGTTTTATTTTTTTTTTTTTTATTTATATTAGGTTCGAGGACATGTTTTACCACTTGCGCTGCAGATGTATGGCTGCAGAGTCATACAAAAGGCACTCGAGTCGATCGGACCAGAACAGCAGCAGGAAATCGTACGAGAACTAGATGGGCATGTGTTGAAGTGTGTTAAGGATCAAAACGGGAATCACGTTGTACAGAAATGCATCGAGTGCGTTGAACCCCGAGCATTGCAGTTCGTGATAGGAGCCTTTGCGGGACAGGTATACTCTTTGAGTACTCATCCATATGGCTGCCGAGTGATCCAGCGTATCCTCGAACATTGCACTGCTGAACAAACTCAAGGAATTTTGCAAGAATTACACGCTGCCACTGATCAACTAATTCAAGATCAATATGGCAATTACGTCATTCAACATGTGCTTGGTAAATATTATTTATTTTATATCGATACGATTATCGTCAGAGCTAAAGATCTTTTAAATAAAATCAATTAAAAAATATCAATACACATTACCGATTTTGATAATCGACAATAAATGGATTATTACTAAAGTAGATCGTATATAATGGTATCTGTATCATTTTTATAATTCTATCTATTCTTATCATTTTGTACTGTTATTATTAATGAAAAAAAATTATTATTTACATTACTATTAATTTAACTCAAATATTATTATGTAGTAAATATGATAATATTAATAATGAAATTTATCTATTTCATTTATAGAGCACGGAAAGCCAGAGGACAAAGCACAATTAATCAGCAGCGTTAGAGGTAAAGTACTCGCTCTTTCTCAGCACAAGTTTGCGAGTAACGTCGTCGAAAAATGCGTGACTCATGCTACAAGACAGGAACGCGCCGTACTAATTGAAGAGGTTTGCGGTTTCAATGACAAGTGAGTACCATTTTTGGGAGATCTAAAACAAATATTCTCAAGTCTAATGTTTATTGTTTATTTATTTTTTTTCTTCTCATCGCGCAGTGCACTGAACGTGATGATGAAGGATCAGTATGCCAATTATGTCGTCCAAAAGATGATTGACGTCGCGGAGCCAGCGCAACGCAAGGTGTTGATGCATAAGATCCGGCCGCATTTGGGAAGTTTACGCAAGTACACCTATGGCAAGCACATCATTGTTAAATTGGAAAAGTTCTTCATGAAGACCGCTTCAGCGATGGGAGTAGGAGCGACGTCTGCTGGTACATCAACAAGCAGCGGAGGCGGCGATCTTGGCCCGATCGGACCGCCCGCGTCCGCCGCGTCTGGTCCAGTCTCGACGTCGAACCAACAATCAACGCAGGTTTTATAAACGCGCATGCATGGAATAGCCTCTCTCCGCGGAAAAAGAAAAAAGATCCGCGAAGAAGGAGGCAAGAAAAACCGCATGTCCGCATGTCGCGTTAAATACTACCATCTTATCTTTTTACCTTAGCGAGATCTGTTCTACCTATCGACGGGAATCACGAATTTCAACGAATTTCCTACATATGTTTCTTTTCTCGTTTTGCCTCATGTCCTTCGAAGACAAGAGAAAAAGAGGCGGAAAAATAAACTTTTCTAACGATTATTTCTCGTGAGAAATTTGTTAATGTAACGTTTTTTCTTATTTTTGCAATCGCGAAGTCGACGATATTTGTACAGTAAATTAGCCTCTCTTCGGGATTCGGGCAAAGCGAGATCAAGTTATGGCGAAATCCGTTCTAACGAGAACCCCACGAAAAAACAATCCCTAGAAACGAGGATAGATACGTTGTAGCGCATTTTTCTATCGTTTTGCAACATGTACCCCTACTTGGAAGAGTACCACGTACGTAGAGATATTTGCATTACCGATCGAGCATATTGAGTAGAAGTGTTGCACTATGATTTCTGGTTTGCAAACGATGTTTCTCACGATCGGCTCGAGTTTCAGGTACGTTTCACGACCAATCGGCGCACGCTGAGCTGAGCTATTGGCTACTATTGTGCCGCATAAAAATGCATTAAATTTCGTACAGATCCATAAAAGAGGATCACTCGATTATTAAATTATCGTGCAGAGCAGTTACGCTGGATTTACTAGATGCGTTACGTCCCCTCAATTCAGCACATAGAAAGGAAAATATGTAAGGGCTTTATTCTCTGATAAAAGTGAACAAAACGGAGCATTACGGATGTGCGAAGCGCGATTCTTGTCAAGAATTATACTCTGCGAGAATATTAACAACAAGCTTCTACGAGGGCGACGCGATAAAATCACGGACAGTTTTAGAGACAGTTAGGTCTTAGTGCTGCATGCATTTATATCGAATTGTACGAGGGTTGTAACACATATTACATACACACACATATATACACACACAGAGATAAACACGCCGCGAATAATGTGTGACGTTCCCGATCTCGCGTATACCGGGCCGCTTCCTCTCTTTTACACGCAACTGCTCCTGCTTTAGTATTATTTTTAATAAACGCACGGTATGCGCCCGATCGACGAGTCAGCAGACGAGAAAATAAGGTTAAAACTTGAGAAGTAGAAGTTTTTTAGAAGTTATAGATATGTTGTTTAAATGTAGCATAGCGTTTGACATGGGAATGAAAAAATCAGGCATAGACCCTTGGACCTCTGACCTGACCATCGATCTGTCCCCTTGAGACTATTTGGAACGTTCACACAAGGAGCGATTATTTCGTTATTCGATTTTTTCTTTTCTTTTTTCCTTATTTTTTTTAACGTCGAAATAATCTTTAAAAGTTTCTAAATGAAAAAAAGGTTTAATTTTTTCCTTTTTTGTTCGCCTTGATTTTCTATGATTACCTGACTTACACAGAGGGAAGTGAAGACAGATACGAAAAAGCAGACAAAGTGAGACAACAAGATGAACTGTTCACGCTACCGCGTTCTCCTTTGTTATTTTTTTCACGTTCGTAGCTTCCGGATCTTGAGATCCTCGAATTTTGTAAATTGTGATATAAATAAATAACAAATGTGTATAGGTACGAATATCCGAAATACGCGAGGACCGATAAATTCAGTGAATATTTTATTTTCCCTTATTTCTTGACGGAGTCTGTGAATATTATGTATTATATAATAATTACTAATTATATTAAATTTATGATTTACGTTCTAAACGCTGCTGTCCCAACCGTAGTTACGCTCCCCCTCCCCCTCTAACCAAACTCATTCAATTTCACATTTTTCTGAAGTATCCAATTGTAAGATATAAACATATTTCATGGAGTTGCACTAGGCAAAAAGAAATTATATATACATACATATATAAATATATATATAGAGAGAGATATCCCTCCCTGTCCTCCCCTTTAAATAATTTGCAGCTATCATTCTTGGAACGTAAAAGACGAAGACCATTGTACATTGTATAAATGATATAAACGCGTTCTCGAGAAACAAAAATATCAGAAGATCGTGCACAACGCATGTGTATCTATAATCCGTTCGCGCCATTTTCTCCCCATTATCTCTTCAGATATACATATATACATTCAGACACACACCACACTTTGAATATTTCAATTGTATTATAGACTGTTGGAGGACAAAGAGCGCACACTCAGCCATTTTCATTGGGATCGCGCGTACTTTATGCTACTGTGATGTAAGGATTCTCTTTTCATCTCGGACAAATTTTTATACATACTTAGTATTTCTTTCTTTCGATTATCAGCCGCCCTCTCGTATATAATGATGTGATATATTTCGTTTCGAGATAGATGTTAAATATGTAGAAATCAAAGGAAAAAAAGGAAAATAAAAGAACTCACAAAACTCGCCAGCAAACTAGATTAAACGCCCGTCGCAGGACTCTGTACAAAAAGAAAAAGCAAAGAAGAGGGAAGAACGTAGCAGCTTTCTTTGTAAGATATTGTAAATAACGATTTATTAACGAAATTGACAAATTCTTAAGTACCTCTTCTCTCCCTCTCTCTTTCC
>NW_017256436.1:1533230-1538771 GCF_001594055.1 Mycetomoellerius zeteki
TTTCCCTTTGTCCTCCCACCCTCCCCCATCCGCTATCACTGTCTCTCTCCCCCTCCCTCTCTCTCTCTCTCTCTTTCTTTCTCTTTGTTCGAAACAAAGATTACCCTTGTCAAAATGCCGTTAAGGGGGTGGGTGACGGACAAACACGCGACGAAAGTAAACGCGGTATTTCATCGTTCGATGCCGCTTACGATGCGTAAATTCCATAAAATGCTTGACTCTCGCTTCTTCCTTGCAGCGGGCGACCCTTCCGAAAATCGCTGAGGCTGCACGTTCGCTCTATGTATCACACATATTTACATGATACACACACACACACACAGAGTGACACATGCATATGTAATTGACACGCTGTAAAGAGGCGAAAAGTACGATAGACCTCTCGTGAATATAGACAGACATTCCAGTCGCCACCTCATCTTCAGTCGACAGGATGCCGGACCTGTAAAAACCGCTTTAAAAAAAAGAAAAAGTAACGAATTACGTAAAACGCGAGAAACGTGTAAAACGTGCTTGTAAAAAAACTATGACAAGAAGAAAAAAAATAGTTCCTTCATCCGTAATAATGATAAATCGCGACCACGCGTTCATCTGTAAATTAAAAATCGTTAAAGGGAAGAAGATACAGCGCCTCTCATCTGTAATAGATTCCATCGATCGCACCTGACAAAATCGCGCATAAGGGAAGCGAGGTATAAATTAAGCGAGAAAAATGTTGCGAAAAAGGAAAAACGGCACGAAGCGTAAGTCGAACGCAAAATATCTCATGTCTTATCAGCTAACGTAAGATTATCGATTTATCTATCGTATTTTTAGTACTATTATCATTATATTATGATATTGTATTATTATTACTATTATTATTATGCTATCGAATATTGTTTGATTAACGGTCCTCTTTTTCTCTCCCTATTTGATTATTCATTTCCGCTATTACTAATCGCGCTAGACATATGTAAATATATGTATATGCATATAAATCCGCACGTATATACATATATATACGTATGAGCACGCATATATACATATATACATATACATATACATATATACATATACGCATGTATAAGCTCGGCACATGTAACACACATTTATAAATATGATATAACATGTTCCAAGTACACTTGTCATTAATCTTTCCGATTGTCACATTTCTCCTATCTCTCTCTTTTTCTCCTCTTTTTCCCATAATAAAATCTCTCGAAAATTTGGTATGAACGTTTAGGGATAGAAATCGCATTAATCTAGCAGTCTGTCGTCATATATCTACTTAAGCCTCCCTCTTGTACCAGACGAAAAAAAGTAAAGAATTTATCGATTTTTAATTATAAATAGTGTAAATTTTTTATATAGTGCAAAAAAATGCGATATCGCTGATGAGACGCTGTCCGAGTAAATGTGTTTATTGCGTGTAAAGATATGGAGTGCGGAAAAAAAAGGAAAGGAACTTGTGACCGGTGAAATCATACGATCTTTATTCGATCTTTATCCGATCTTTATTATCTTTTGTCAGCTGTACACTCTTTTTAGAAGTGAATTTTACGAATCACGTTGGTCCAGACTGAGTCCAATTTTCGAAGTATGATCGACCTCATAAAAAAAATTTCGTTTCCTTTCTTTTTTTTAATGAACGTCTAAATTGACGATGGCATTGTTATGTTCGTTTGTTGCTTTCAACAATCTCGAACACCGTGATTTGTAAATTCGATCTAACTTTCATCTGTGAAAGAGAAGCAAAGGGAAAAGCGATTGACCAATTTATCCCGATTTTTTCCCGCATAAATTCTGGGACGTCTTTGCTGCTCTTTTGGTGTGATGATATGCGGAGATTTTTGCGAAACAAGAGCACTTTAAAGTATCGCACTCCCACAATGATACATCTCTGAGAGTGAAGGTATATCTGAATGGAAAAAAATAGAAAAATTGTACCCATGAAATATCGTCGTATTATACAACGAACCTTCAGTTGATGTTCACTAACATAAAAAACTAATAAAAAGAAGAATTACGGGAAAGGCAAATTTTACGAATCTTATACTTTCTCGTTACACTTTGTGTTAAAGTACGGAAGATAAATCTAATTTTTTAGAGATTTATTGAATGTGTGTTTAAATCTATTTGAAGTTATACTTTTAGATATAGCAAATTATTTTGAGTTTCATAATACTCGGCTTTTTTGACAATGATACTTTGTCAATTCTTACATGATATTCGTTTTTTTTTTTTCAATGAAATATTGAATTCGTTGTATATATGACAATATTACATAAAAAGCTGCAGCATTGCCGTGACCAAACTATTATGTAAAATCATTCTGTTTCTTCGAACATTTGTACTTCTGGATAAACCTTTATCTTTCTGCTGTTTCCCTTCCTTTTTCTTCCCATTTCTTCTCTCTCTTTCTCTCTCTCTCTCTCTCTCTTTTTCTGTCCTTCACGAATCTTCTTTCTACCCTATTCTTTGAGAATTGATTCGCAAAACGACCGGAAGACCCTTTCTCACCGGGACATTTAAAACGTTAAGTATAAGCAGATTAAGCAACCCTATAAATATTGATTATACATATATATAAATATATGTATACATATATATATCTGTATATGTATATCTAAGCCTTATCGGTATGATATATATATGTAATAAGTACTATTTAAATATTGTAACAATTGTATATGATTTTAATACTACACGCTAATTGTATCATATATATATGAAGGATCTGCGACCTCCCACTTTGCAGACATATACAGACAAAACATGCAAGTACATAAACAGCAGGCACATCCATACACACACACATACACACACGTGTTACATACAGGGCACATCGTGACACCACACGTACACACCACAAACGCTTAACACATAGACACGTACCACATACACGCACATACTTGCAAAAGACGATTGTGCAATTTTAAAACAGATAGAAGTCGACATTTCTTTTCGAGAAAGAAGTCGAGACGCGGACATTCTTCGATTGCCCATGTATTCACTTCATGCCCACCGGATTCAACTGCCACGGCGCTGGTATATGAACAGTTGTTCGAATGAAGGCCTCTCTGGCCCTTTCTGGAATATCATCGGCCTTAAGGGAAAGCTTATTGACATCCTAAAATTTCAACGCCAGAAATTTCGTCTTTCTGTCGTTGTGTATCTCACATTTTTTCGACTGGCACGATTGTCGTCCTATTGATTTTTTTATATAAAATATATAACGGAAGAGAGACGTAATAGAATCAGTTTTTGTTTCGATTGTCAATTGTATCTATAAAGACAAACTTGCAAAGACCTTAGGGTATTAGCCTATCCTCGCTCTGTGAACGAATATCCGTTTAAAGAGGGACAGGTTGACGCCTTTGAGGCTTTCGCCTTGAGACCGACGATACATAAAACCGCAATGAGGGATAAGCTAGCGAACATCAGCGGGAATGGTGCGCCCTGATATTAAGACTGATGTACAGTAGCGCGCTATTCTCATCATTTCACGAGTCATGCTCCTCCACCGCTCTACACGAACACAACAATACGGAATCGCAGGGCTAAACTAAGTATATATATATTTCGTATATATACCAAAAAAAGAACATATATATTAAATATATATATAAATATCTCGTATATATTTGTCTGATATATGTCATATATGTAACGCGTAACACTGTTCGTATTAACCACCGGCTCCTATGAGAGTGCGACCCGAAAGCATGGCGTTATCCCGCGAAAAAAAAACGCGGGATATCTCGAAAAAATAATTACCTTTGAAACGATCGGAAATGTCGGTATTATGAAATCCCGCAATTTGGATCGAATTCGCTTCGCGTAAAAAATGCTTCGACATCGACAAAGGGACTTTCGCCGAGAAGAATACCTCGTGCAGGACGCACGACGATATACGAGCCGGTGGTACTGTCTGAGACACACACGATAGATGCAGAGGGAAATAAAAGAAAAAAATCAGTCGCAAGAAGTGTATTCCATGTTAGAAGATAATTAGATAAGTGGGACGGACAGACATACGGATTTAAAAGAGAAAAAATACGCAAGATCACATAACTTGTATATTAGTGTATAGAACGTAGAAGACGATGAAATAGCCATTGAAGAAAAAAAAAAGAATCATTTTCGACAATGTTTTTTACAAACAGGCAGAACAGTGCAAGTAGATTAAACAAAAGAAATAAAAAAAAGAGAGAAAAATGTCATTGTACCATTAAAAGCGAGAAAAGGAAGGTAGGAAGAAGGAACATGCGCGTGAGAGAGAGCGTTCATTTCCGAGTCAATCTCATCAGATGCGTTAAACAGAATGGGCGAAGTCTATGTTATTCCGCTACTTTATAAAAGCGAAGCAAATTACGCGTACACAAAAAAAACTTTAGATTCGTTTGATGGGAAACACGATAGAGCTCGACCACTCACAGAATTTCCGAAACGCGTTTTAACGAACATGTTATTTGAAAATGACGCAAAGCAAACGCTATTGTCATTTTCTGTTTAAGGATTATTTCTCTTCGATTTTATTTCTCGTTCTGTCCCCGTTTGATTTACACTTCGCTTTACTTTGGAACAAAGTTGTTAATCATTCTTAGCGCAATGATTCGCGACGTGATCATATAGGTAATAATCACTTATCACGCCTTTATGCAATTGTAATCTGTTTGTAATCATCTCGAGAATGTATATAGAATTAAACAGAAATGGAGAAATATTAAGCAATATTGACTGTGAATATCTCATTTGAAATTACATCAACAGTGACTTAGCTAGTTAACTAATGATATATCAATAGCAATATTAGTTTGAGTATTTATTTAACATCAATTTCAATTTAATGCTTTACATTAAAATTCATTATGAGTAACGTTGCAGTACTGAAATGTACAATGCGATACAAAAAAAGTTTCAATTTTCCGGGAACCTAATTGTCAAATTGTTCAATCGGGCTTGTAAAAATCGCGGTTGTGAGGTCAGATTTCGTTGTATAAAAGCGTGAATTCTGTTCGGATTTCTGTTCTATGTGGATTTATTTTTGGAATGAACCTGAATGGAAATTACAATTTTAACTGTCGCTTTTAACGTCTTATTATTAAGTGCCAGTTTTTTTAAACGCATAGTAATATGTTCATTCAATATTGCGAGCTGAAAAAATTTCGCGGTATTTCAATCGAATATTTATAACTTCACGCCGGTTTCCGTTGCAGTTATTAAGAGCGTTACTTTATTTTCGCAACAATTGGCTGCGAATCCATCGCGCGCGTTGTCACGAATCGTTAATAAACCGATTTCGTTCGTTTTGTTTTACGATTATCCATCGGTTCGAACGTTTTATCGTATATCTGCGTTTCGATCTCATTCCTTTTAGCGATTTAATTGTTTACTGCAAAAGTTTTTCCACGCAGAAGCGAGCATCTCTCTAATTTTAATTGATTTAATTTATTTTTCTCTCTCTCTCGCCCTCTCCTCACATTAAAAAAAAATGCCGCGACAATGTAACTGCATTTTATACACTTACACACACACACACACACACACACACACACA
>NW_017256436.1:1538814-1559706 GCF_001594055.1 Mycetomoellerius zeteki
CACACACACACACACACACACACACACACACACACATGACACTGAGGATTTAGACATCTATCGAGTTATTATCTTAGAATTGTCTCGGTAGCGGTCCGCCGCGCATTGAAATAATGATCGAAGTAAATAAAGTTATAAATAATCAATTAAGAAAGGTTATACATATACTTGATTATAGCGATAAATAATATTTGTTCTCGTGCTGCAAATGGCTACGTATTACGACTAAATAGATGCAGTGATTATTGTATTGATTAATCGTTTACAAATAATTACACACATGTATTGCTTTCGTCTTGCTTGAGTTTTGTTTCTTTTTTTATACGCAGCGGAAAATATCTACCTACTTTTAGATCTTATTTATTGTCATATCTCTCTCTCTTTCTCTCTCTCTCTCCGCCACATTCTATAAATTTGATACAAATTACACGTAGGGCGATCTATATTGCTAGCGAGAGGTCAAGGATATTAGTCGCGATTTCCGTGTCGCGAAAGTGATTTTTCATATTTCCCATTTCGATGTATTGGACGTACATAGATACGAAAATGTAATTCCGAATTTCACGGAAATTTCTCTGAGAATCTACCTCCTAGCAATACAATGCAGACAGCCGTACTGGTAGTTTGTGTTGATATTAAATAGCATTTTTCACTCATTAAGTAGGCATATCCACACACACACACACACACACACACACACACACACACACACACACACATCTATTCACATCCCCTACATATACACATACACCAAGATACATACACATGCCGAGAGAAAAAGGAAAAGGAAACACATGACACTCTCTATACACACATTTAACGAGATAAAAAAGTGGATAATGGATTAACGGTATTCTAAATGTAACATGTATATGATGGCTGTACAAATGTAACATTTTTTTCCATTATGTATGATGATAATAATGATAATGGTGAAAAAAAGGGAAGATTTGATGCAAAAAATGTAATTGAACAAAAAAAATGGAAAAGAAACCGTGTGTGCGCGTCGATTAATGTGAACGCCGACGTCTCGAAAACGATAAAGTCAATTCGTCGGCGCATCCGTGCGCGCGCGCGCGAGTGATTTACCAATAAAACTACTATTACTTTTAATTAATTATGAAATACCATTTCTGTAATAACATTATGATATAAAACCATACATTGAATGGCAAAAGTATGTGAGTTTTATTCCCACTCCTCATTATCTCATATTGACGTCGTCTGAAATATCAATACTATATTATATATATATATATATATATATATACAGGGTGTCTCAGAACTATCATATTTCCTCTTACGAACGTATTCTTGAGGTAATTTTGAGACAAAAATGTCGAAGCTACAATAGTTTTTGAATTATAATTGGTTATAGATAGTGTATAATTCGAAAACTATTACAGCCTCGATATTAGGATTTTCGTCTTAGAATGTTCAAAAGAATCCAGAAATAATAAGAGGCTATAAAAGTAAAATGGTTTTTGACTTATAAGTATTTAAAGTTAGCTTATAATTCAAAAAATTATTGTAGTCTCGACATTTTCGTATTAGGATTTTCGTCTCAAAATTACCTCAAGAATATGTGCTTAAGAGGAAATGCGGTAGTTGTGAGACACTCTGTATATGTGTATATATAGGACGTTTTCTGTCTTGTCCATTTCAATTTTTGAGATAAAATGCTCCAAAAAGGCTTAAAATTTTTGTTGAAGTAACCATTTTTCGATGTCGTATGGTGTTTTTTGAAAGTTCAAAATGGTGAACCCAGAGTCTCGCGACTAGAATAGAAGTTATTTAAAAAATACGCATGCAACTAGGAAATGGAAAGTCTTAAATGAGTAAATTGAGTCTCCAGTTAAAACTTTTTACTAAAAAAAATTCAAGTACTATTTTTTTCAAGTTTGAGCATTAAAGATTCGTGTTACAGTATGCAGTAATATATAATTATATTATAGTTTTTTATTTAAAATTCATAAAGTTTAATGCTAGATATATTCAATGTGTTACAGAATGATTCTGAAGAAATTATTTTTTCGGAAATAATGTTTTATTATTTTCTTGAGATATTAAGATTTTATAAAATTTTTACTTTTGTTTCTTTTATTCTGTTTTTGCGAAATTCTACATTTTGTTTTTAGGTTGGTATGAGATTGGGAAAAAATAGGGTTTCAAAAATAAAGAAGCAAGATAGGGTGACAAGAATATTGTTCTAAATGTTATGAATGCAAACAGTTTAATGATGATATAATAAACATTCCAATGAGATTTGTAAGATTTCTTTATTAAATATATAGCAAGTGTTGTTTAGACATATGAACAGTATAACAAATGACTGTCATTAATGCATAGTATTACATCTTTTTTTTACAAATATTTGTTTGCATGATACATCTTTGTCATAGTCAAAAAACTGATACAAATTATTATTATTATTAGTGATATATCGCAAATTCATGAAAATCTTTTGCTTATAAATCTGTTTAAATGTAATGGATTTCCAAGTATAAAACACGTATTTATATCCATATCCTTATGCGCATATTTCTTGTCTAATAATAATAACATTTTGTTGGTAATATGTAAAGATCTATTATTTGTGTCAAACTTGTCATGTATGAAACAGAGGTCTGATCACCCTGAAATTAAAAAAAATCGACTCTCCACTTTCTTAAACTTTTAAGAATATGGTGTTGGTATATTAGAGGTAAGACTATTTTATTTGAAAAAAAGTCGTTTTGAATCCTCTTTTGCCTTCTTTTCGAAATCATGTTTTTCAAGACGAGTGTAAACTTTTTTTCAAAACTAATATCCGATTGACTTCAGTTTTGGCAGGAATATTTTTAAGAGGATTATCTATCATGTATAGCGTACGATTTTTTCGATTGTTAATCTATTTATTTATAACAAATATTTTAAGTTCGTGTTTTAAGGCCAAAAAATTTTTATTTTCCAAATCAAGTTACTTTCCATATTTCTCAACAGAAAAAATTCCTACGCTCTACACGATAGATATTACATCTCTTTATGAAAATATTTTACTTTAGATTCGAGACCATCTGGCTCCGGAAGTCTTACACACGTCTTATCTTACCACGGTAAAAGTGCTCTCTCTCTCTCTCTCTCTCTCTCTCTCTCTCTCTCTCTCTCTCTCTCTCTTTGCGGAAATTGTTCCATAGCTTTAACTTTTTAATCAATCTCTTTGAAAATTTGCAAATTTGTAATTTAAATATTGTTTACTATAGAGGGAGATCGTTGATACCGATACATCACTTTGTTTTTAGACAATATTTCTTAAACAAAAGGTAAAAATGAAATTTTAAATACATAAATACAAACTAAAAAGTATCTTCTATCAGATAATATAAGCAATTTTTATAATACTGTTTGTAATTTTGCAATAATTAATTTTTTCGTAAGCTAAGCAAAAATGAGCGTCTGACAAAATGGGCTCCAAAGCTGACACAGTAGGCAGTAATGCCATATATTTCTATTCTTTTTCTTTTACAGAAATTATCTGCATAAAATGCCTACAAGTGAATGTATATGAGATTTTCCAGAATCTTTTTACTTCGATATAAAACATTTTTGTTAAATTATATGTGTATTTACTTTATGCTGTTTTGCAAGATACAAATATGTAACGTGATAATTTTTCAAAGGCTTTCCCATATATGTATCATTGCCTTCAGTTCCGATAGAGTTATTTAACACTATAAAGCAACATTACAAAGATTAAGTTAGCTCATGATTTGTTTTACAGACAGGTATGCCGGTTTACGCTGCACCCCGATTTTATATTTAAAACCGTATTATGAAAAAACTAAGAAAGAAAATAATATAAATAAAACTGATTTAGGACACTATAAGCATTTAAAACGACGTAATATTATTAATAATATATTCAGTATTATTTAAATTACGCAATTTGCAAAAGACAATTATAAAAATTTTATTTTCGCATTCAAAGAATTCGTTTTGAGCTGATTTCGTATAGAAACAAGCCCCAAATATACAAAAAAAAATTATGTGTTTACACTTTTTTAATTAACTAAACAGATCATGTTTTTATTAGGATTAATAAAGTGCAATAATTAGTTTCTGAGAAATAAGGGGGTGTCGCTTTAGGAGACATCTATAATATATCAGTATCAGCGACTTTCCCCTACCCATAAAATATTAATTAATTCTACGCAATAACTATAACTTTTAAAAAAATTTTTAATTTGTCCTTATTTTAGATCCTGTCAGGATGATTATACCCCTTAAATACATTTCGTATAAAAACTATCTTAATGTCTTACAAGTATTTAAAAATAATAGTTGGATTTCTAATAATCTTCATCATTTTCTTAATGCTCATGTACGTATAGTATATCGCAAAAAGTACATTTCTTAATATAAAAAATATCATAAAAGTCACGATAAATTAAAATAAATAAATATTAGGTATCGGAAAAAGTTTGTGCGGATTTATAGATAAAAATTCAATATTTTAAGGAAATCAAATGCATGAAGTCTCTTTCTAGCCGTAGATTCATCATATTGAAATACCTATGCGACGTCTGCACATCTTTATTGTGGGCTTGAACGCATATAGATATAACATGTATGTTCATGTTATCATCATTCAACATCAGATGGATGTCCCAAATGCGGCTCTAACGATTTATTACCTTCCTTAATCGCTTAAACCTTTTTTGTGTTGTCCTCTTGTTAATAAAACCTTCTCAAATTTAAACTCATAGTAGCATGAAAATACAAATTTTAAACTTTTGCTATCTATCTTTAACATCATAAACAATAAAATATTATAACAATAATTGAGAACTGCGCATCATATATACCAATATACGACATAAATATAAATTGCTATTGATGTCTACTTCATAAATTACGAACTTTACGTACTGTATTTACTGACTAAAATCCGATTTCATTATAAAAAAAAACCGTATGAACTTTTTCTGGTACCTAATAAAGTTTCAAATATACTATAACTTTAGAATACTTTCGAAACTTCCATGGGAACATTCTATACAGAAAACAAACGTTTTGCAAGTTATCTCCGTGTCCACATACATATTATTAGAATGCCAACACGATCAAGGAGAAAAATCTAATATGGCCTGCTGAATCCTGAATCAGCACTATCGGACATTCTATCACTCGTTCTCCTAACGATCTTCTCGATACCTCTGTTACTGAAACGTTTTTCTACAAATAAAAAAAAATTGAATAAGAATATAAACGTCTATCATGCTTTCAGTCGGCAAAGGTAACACAACAATAAACATGAACATTTAAATTACAAGAAAAATAAAAGCTCCTCTTAGAGTTAGCATACAAAGGCCCGTATTCAGAACGCGCTTACAACGATGTTAATGCGCTAACATACTATACTTTACATCACGCATATTATAGAATTTCACAAATAAAAGTGCACTTTTATCGATAAAAGCGCGTTCTGAATACAGGCCAAAAAATTTGACAAAGATCCAACAAATATAATCGCATAGAACATTAATTAGAGAAAAAAGGTATAAACATTTCTAGTAAAATTAAATCAACATTAAAATCTACAAATCTTCCTCCACCTACAAGATAATGCAGTCTTCCAAAAATACACAAATTTAATACCCCCTCAGACCAGTGACAGATTAAGCATTTTGCCGTCCCTAGGTACCAACATCTAACCGCCCATAGGTGGCTTTATTAATTTATAAATTTGATAAAAGGAAAAATGGGTTTATACCTCCGCATTAGCTGATAAAAACAATAATCCTTATTAAGTAATATAAATATAATACATTTTTAACTCTCTCTCTCTCTCTCTCTCTCTCTCTCTCTCTCTCTCTCTCTCTCTACGTATATTTAAAATATCGTTTCTGATAAAATATGCTCGGTGTAACTCGTGCAAAAACGTTAGATTAACAAATTAAAAATTTATCTCAACTGTGTGGAAATTTTCTGTCTTCAAAAATTTGCCGCTCTAGACAAGTGCCTTGTTCGCTTATGCGTTAATCCATTACCTTTAGACCAATTGTCAGCGCTAATGGCTACGTTTACACTGTGCATTTAGGCCGCGGCCTACACAATAGATATCCTTGTTTATCCTGTATATTAAACAAAGACACCTATCGTATAGGTCGCGGACTAAGCGCACGATGTAAACGTAGCCATTAACTCCCCGATAGACAACATGTACAGTACTGGTCAAAATTATATCACCTTTCGAATTAGCATAATTTTTGTCAAAGTGAATCGAATGCGCTTAAATTTATACAGTAGACACTTAGTGGCAGGTGTATCTTGTACGTAAAGTATGAGATTTGCCAATGTATATCATGATTTTTTAATTTTTTACTAATTCTCCCAAAATCGCATTATTGTACTTTCTTTACTTTTCATGATACAGCCGTAATTTTTACCTTCATAACCTAATTTTAATAGTTAGATTTAGTATTTTACATTATAACAAATACACGTGGTGCTCAAGATCTGGAGACACTGGTAGTGTCCCCGCGCTAAGCTATGGCTCGAGACACGGACGTGGCTCCTTTACGCGCCAGATCGAGGTTATCAGAAAGTCAATAAAAGCTGATCGTACAAACTCTGCATTCGTTTACGCAGCGGTTAGCGTAGAAGTATTATTTTATCCTTGTTGTTCACCGAGTGTTAAACAAGATTAAATGATACTCTCTGCGGTAACCTCTGCGTAAGTCCGGATCTACAATAGATTTTTAAGCATTAAGCCATAAGAAATGGACGAATCACAGTCGATTATTCTCCTCGTACTCGACTGTAATTGGTCAATTTCTTACGGCTTAAGGCTTAAATCACCTATTGTAGATCCGGACTAAATACACACACTGTGTCGCAGGTCGCGAACTTGTTGCGACAGCCAATCTGAAGCGTCAATGTTAATATTGACGCATCAAATTGGCTGTCACAACAAGCTTGCAACCTGTGACTCAGCCTGTGCGACTATTGTAGACGAGTTCAGATACGTCGTTATTACTATCGTCATTATCGTCATTGTGTCGTCGTCGTCGACCATATATACGGAAGGGGATATGTCCTTTTGCACCGCCTGGCACTAGATGGCGGTAGAGGCGCTCGGATGCCTGCACATTCCACTTGATGAAGGAGGCCCACGGCGGTGTGCGGAGCGCGGGACGTTTGTCAGGCAATCTCCACTCCCCGTGCACAAAGCTATTGATACGATGTGACGCGCACGCGGCGCAAATTATTATTATTATTAATTAAAATTAAAATGAAATATCGAGATTGTCGTTGCATTCAATAATCCATCTATCTATCTATCTAAGTATTTACCGCATCGAGGAAGAGAGTGTCTAGATGTTCACCGTCGAGAAATTAAGCGTCTAGGTGTTCATCGTCGAGGAATTAAGTATCTAGATATTTGCCGTCGAGGAAGTGGGTGTCAAGGTGTTCGCTATTGAGGAAATGGATGTCTAGGTGTTCCCCGTCGAGGAAGTGGGTGTCTAGGTGTTCGCCTTCCAGGAAGTGGGTGTTCTAGGTGTTGTCTACATGTTTGCCATCGAGGAAGTTGGAGTCTAGGTGTTCGCCGTCGAGGAAATATGCATCTAGATATTCGCCGTCGAAGAAGTGGGTGTATAGGTGTTGTCTACATGTTCGCCGTCGAGGAAATGAGTGGCTAGGTGTTCGCCGTTGAGAAAGTGGGCGTTTAGGTGTTCGCCGTCGAAGAAGTAGGTGTCTAGGTGTTGTCTACATGTTCGCCGTCAAGTCTAGGTATTCGCCGTCGAGGAAATGAGTGTCTAGGTGTTCGCCGTCGAGGAAGTGGGTGTCTAGGTGTTCGCAGTCGAAGAAGTGGGTTCGCCGTCGAGGAAGTTGGTGTCTAGGTGTTCGCCGTCGAGAAAGTGGGCGTCTAGATGTTCGCCGTTGAAGAAGTAGGTGTCTAAGTTCAATCAATGCGTTTTTGCACAATTTCGTATCTTAGGCTGCGATCCACTTGACGCTACAAACGCTTCGAAGCATTTGAACGACCGATCAGAACAAAGAATTTTACGAATTGACTAATCAAAGAATGCTTTGAAGCGTTTGTAGCGTCATGTGGACCGCAGCCTACCTCATTGACATATAGGCCGGAAGCCATAGTCCGATCTTAATCTCAAGCAATGTCTTAAGATGCTAATATGGCTCTCTGATTAGTTCATGCACTAGCTTAAGACCATTTCGAATCATGAGCAACGTCTATGGATTCCGCCCATAGAATAAAGACTACCGATGGTGGTGGTTTGCTGTAGAGAAGTTTAGTGCATGAAAGTGCACGAAAGGACATGTAAGTACAGTTTAAAAGATGAACCACCAACCACCATACTTGGAATCGTGTACTATGTGCACTTCGATCATTTTGAGGTAACATTTCTGAAATCAATGTTCTGTGTAATTTAAAGTTATATATAAATCCCACTTCTTTATACATGCCAAATTAAATAAATAATGAATATTAATCTAATCTAATGATATGTATTATTTATACAAACGATTTGATATCAACAGCTGTGGCGCCAAGTTAAATTCTACTATTAAAAAATAAAAAGTAAAACCCAAGTAATACTATCTTTATGGTATTATTTATTTAATTCAAATGGTACTATCTTTATTATAATTTTTATACAATGAAACCTAAGTATACGTATACTTAGGTTTCATTGTATAAAAATTATAATAAAGTACCATTTCAATTAAATAAATAATGAATATTAATCTAATCTAATGATATGTATTATTTATACAAACGATTTGATATCAACAGCTGTGGCGCCAAGTTAAATTCTACTATCAAAATAAAAAGTAAAACCCAAGTAATACTATCTTTATGGTATTATTTATTTAATTCAAATGGTACTATCTTTATTATAATTTTTATACAATGAAACCTAAGTATACGTATACTTAGGTTTCATTGTATAAAAATTATAATAAAGTACCATTTCAATTAAATAAATAATGAATATTAATCTAATCTAATGATATGTATTATTTATACAAACGATTTGATATCAACAGCTGTGGCGCCAAGTTAAATTCTACTATCAAAATAAAAAGTAAAACCCAAGTAATACTATCTTTATGGTATTATTTATTTAATTCAAATGGTACTATCTTTATTATAATTTTTATACAATGAAACCTAAGTATACGTATACTTAGGTTTCATTGTATAAAAATTATAATAAAGTACCATTTCAATTAAATAAATAATGAATATTAATCTAATCTAATGATATGTATTATTTATACAAACGATTTGATATCAACAGCTGTGGCGCCAAGTTAAATTCTACTATCAAAATAAAAAGTAAAACCCAAGTAATACTATCTTTATGGTATTATTTATTTAATTCAAATGGTACTATCTTTATTATAATTTTTATACAATGAAACCTAAGTATACGTATACTTAGGTTTCATTGTATAAAAATTATAATAAAGTACCATTTCAATTAAATAAATAATGAATATTAATCTAATCTAATGATATGTATTATTTATACAAACGATTTGATATCAACAGCTGTGGCGCCAAGTTAAATTCTACTATCAAAATAAAAAGTAAAACCCAAGTAATACTATCTTTATGGTATTATTTATTTAATTCAAATGGTACTATCTTTATTATAATTTTTATACAATGAAACCTAAGTATACGTATACTTAGGTTTCATTGTATAAAAATTATAATAAAGTACCATTTCAATTAAATAAATAATGAATATTAATCTAATCTAATGATATGTATTATTTATACAAACGATTTGATATCAACAGCTGTGGCGCCAAGTTAAATTCTACTATCAAAATAAAAAGTAAAACCCAAGTAATACTATCTTTATGGTATTATTTATTTAATTCAAATGGTACTATCTTTATTATAATTTTTATACAATGAAACCTAAGTATACGTATACTTAGGTTTCATTGTATAAAAATTATAATAAAGTACCATTTCAATTAAATAAATAATGAATATTAATCTAATCTAATGATATGTATTATTTATACAAACGATTTGATATCAACAGCTGTGGCGCCAAGTTAAATTCTACTATCAAAATAAAAAGTAAAACCCAAGTAATACTATCTTTATGGTATTATTTATTTAATTCAAATGGTACTATCTTTATTATAATTTTTATACAATGAAACCTAAGTATACGTATACTTAGGTTTCATTGTATAAAAATTATAATAAAGTACCATTTCAATTAAATAAATAATGAATATTAATCTAATCTAATGATATGTATTATTTATACAAACGATTTGATATCAACAGCTGTGGCGCCAAGTTAAATTCTACTATCAAAATAAAAAGTAAAACCCAAGTAATACTATCTTTATGGTATTATTTATTTAATTCAAATGGTACTATCTTTATTATAATTTTTATACAATGAAACCTAAGTATACGTATACTTAGGTTTCATTGTATAAAAATTATAATAAAGTACCATTTCAATTAAATAAATAATGAATATTAATCTAATCTAATGATATGTATTATTTATACAAACGATTTGATATCAACAGCTGTGGCGCCAAGTTAAATTCTACTATCAAAATAAAAAGTAAAACCCAAGTAATACTATCTTTATGGTATTATTTATTTAATTCAAATGGTACTATCTTTATTATAATTTTTATACAATGAAACCTAAGTATACGTATACTTAGGTTTCATTGTATAAAAATTATAATAAAGTACCATTTCAATTAAATAAATAATACCATAAAGATAGTATTACTTGGGTTTTACTTTTTATTTTGATAGTAGAATTTAACTTGAGCGTTTGTAGCGTCAAGTGGATCGCAGCCTAA
Source organism: Mycetomoellerius zeteki (assembly GCF_001594055.1). NCBI lineage: Eukaryota > Metazoa > Arthropoda > Insecta > Hymenoptera > Formicidae > Mycetomoellerius > Mycetomoellerius zeteki. Next base: position 1,549,681 of record NW_017256436.1, read on the forward strand.
GATATGAAATCGTGCAAAAACGCATTGATTGAACCTAGACACCCACTTTTTTGACGGCGAATACCTAGACACCCATTTCTTCGATGGCCAATCATTTCCTCGACGGCGAACATGTAGACAACACCTAGACGCTTAATTTCTTGATGGCGAATCTGATCCGAACTTTGCGTCGCAATATCTCCGCTCGTAAGGCACGTAGAAAAACATATTGCACTAAATGCGATATAGGAGTGACAAGTAAATCGACAAAGATTGTGATTTCTATAATTCTTGCTATATCTTCCATATGTTTCGCTATCTAGGAAGAAACACGAAAGAATAAATTCTTACTCTTCGGTTAGGACTCGTACAAAACTCACGTCACAAATTACATCTAAAAATAAAGTACATATCTCTATACTCAGATGTATTGTTTCGTTAAACTGCATATTTAGTTCTGTGAATATCGGAGCACCATTGCTTTCATGTCTTATTAACAACCTAAGTCTAGTAATGCACGAGTGATAAAATATGTTGTAGAACATATAGCACTCATACGTATCTTTTTTCAATCAACCATATGTACCAATTGTTTCCTTACTGTTCGGTAACATCATTTTAGGACTCGTACAAAACACACGTTCACAAATTATGTTTTAACATGTAGATAACACCTAGACACCTACTTCTTCAACGGCGAACATCTAGACGCCCACTTTCTCGACGGCGAACACCTAGACACCAACTTTCTCGACGGCGAATCCACTTTTTCGACTGCGAACACCTAGACACCCACTTCCTCGACGGCGAACACCTAGACATTCATTTCCTCGACGGTGAACGCCTAGACTTGACGGCAAACATGTAGACAACACCTAGACACCTACTTCTTTGACGACGAATACTTAGACGCCCACTTTTATAGATGAACGGCAACAGAAAATCATCGTAAAAGGCCACAAACAAGTGTGGACGTACATACGAAAATCGCCTAGCAATTTGGCATCTCTAAATCAATAGACCAAGTTTCTTAAGCGTTGAAAGGCCTAACGAAGCTATGTTAAGCAGAAGAAGAGTGACCAACTGCATTACACTACTTTGATCGTCGATCGCAACATTGTTCGCATATCTCGCAGCAATCCGAAAATGTTGATATTGGAGTTGTTTCAAGGGATAACATTTTTCAATAATATATGGGGAGTGTTTTTCATGTATTTTGAAATATAGTTCCATTGATTGTGGAAATTCACTTGTGCAATTCCTGAAAGTGGTTAGTGAAAGTGGAAGAATATAATCATATTTGCAATCTGCTTGATATGGAAATACTCATACAATCGCATAAGAAGTCACATGTAAAACACTCGAAAAACCTCATAATGATAAATACAGAAATTCCTTTTAAAATCGTAAGGAATAATTTGAACGAGGATATATGCGAAATTACTGTTTCAAAACTCATTTCACATAGGATTTTCTTCTATGTGGTTTTCTCTGGTATTCTATGTGGCATTTTAAGCTTAACTTATATATCAGCACAAATGCAAATTGCATATTATAATTATATCTGTCCGCACCGGCAACAAATAGCGTATATACCGTATAGATAGAGAATTATAAATAATACTGTAACTGCCTTAATTATAATTAGGTATAGCCATCTTTGGTTTATATCTTCATTATTTATATTTATTTCGTCATTTATGTTATCCTCTTCTGAGAAAAATAGGTTTTTCATTTTGCGACGATTCAAGAGTTTCTTTCTACTAATAATAAACGTTAATTACATTAAAAAAATATTATATTTGCCTGATATCAATATTTGCCTGATATCAGGCAAATATAATATTTTTTTAATGTAATTAACGTTTATTATTAGTAGAAAGAAACTCTTGAATCGTCGCAAAATGAAAAACCTATTTTTCTCAGAAGAGGATAACATAAATGACGAAATAAATATAAATAATGAAGATATAAACCAAAGATGGCTATACCTAATTATAATTAAGGCAGTTACAGTATTATTTATAATGCTCTATCTATACGGTATATACGCTATTTGTTGCCGGTGCGGACAGATATAATTATAATATGCAATTTGCATTTGTGCTGATATATAAGTTAAGCTTAAAATGCCACATAGAATGCCAGAGAAAACCACATAGAAAAAAATCCTATGCGAAATGAGTCGGTTTTTGAAACAGTAATTTCGCATATATCCTCGTTCAAATTATTCCTTACGATTTTAAAAGGAATTTCTGTATTTATCATTATGAGGTTTTTCGAGTGTTTTACATGTAACTTCTTATGCGATTGTATGAGTATTTCCATATCAAGCAGATTGCAAATACGATTATATTCTTCCACTTTCACTAACCACTTTCAAAAATTGCACATCAATGCACAAGTGAATTTCCAATCAATGGAACTATATTTCAAAATACACAAAAAACACTCCCCAGATATTATTGAAAAAATGCTATCCCCTGAAACAACTCCAATATCAACACTTTCGGCATCACATACCTAAATATGTTAGTGGCATCCATCATCACGGAGAAAACACTCGGCAAATATTATAATGCCACCTTCATATAATGGACGTCAAACTATGAATTTGCAACCAATGGAAATATATTTCAAAATTCATGAAATATACTCCCTAAATATTATTGAAAAATGTTATCCCCCCCTGACACAACTCCAATACCAACACCCATGCCTAAATACATTAACGGCATCCATCATCACGGAGGAAGCACTCGGCAAATTTTAATGCCACCTTCAAAAATTGGACGTCAACCAATAAATTTGCAACTAATGGAGGTATATTTCGAAATACATGAAATATACTCCCCAGATATTATTGAAAAATGTTATCCCCCTAAATGTTGTTATTATTATTATTATTGAAAAATGTTATTCCCTGACACAATTCCAACATCAACACCTTCGACGCCCCACGCCTAAATACGTTAGGGGTATCCATCATCACGAAGAAAGCGCTCGGCAAATATTAATGCCACCTTCATAAAATGGACATCAAACAGTTTGATGTGACATTTGATTCAAACTATGATTTGACAATCAATGGAACTATATTTCATAATACAACTTGAAAAACACTCCTCACTCCAATGAAAGGAATAACCTTCAATGGCCTTAACTTTGACATACCATATGATCTCTTGATTTTGCTCATGACTTTGAGCAATACCCAGATAGCACTGACTAGCCCAAGGACGTTCATTTTAAATCCAAATCACGTCCGCATGTCCATGGATATAAAATAGATATTCATTGGATGTTCTATTCGAAACAAACTGTGGATATACGCATGTAGATTTTACTTTTACAATGTTTTTCTATTAAAAACATACGTATTATGTGATGTTAATTGTATCATTTTAACCCATATACTTGAATATCTCGAAAAAAAGTTTTTTCAAAAAATCTCCAGACAAAAGTTTTATAAGGCCTGTTCTTTTTAACTGTAACTTTTTGCACGGTTCAAGTTACAAGTAACTAGTTACTTTCAAACTCTGTATATAATTATATAAAAATTTGACATATTTTATATTTATTTATATATAATTACTGCACCCTGAAAAAGTGAATCCAAACTACATAGTAAGATCCACTTTTCTGCACTTCGGAAATTAAACGTCAACCAATAAATTTGCAATCAATGGAAGTATAACCAAGGAAAGAACAAAGGCAATAGAAGTCAAGCGCGGAAGACGTTGCGCAAATAACACGACTTGTTTTCTGATTTATAAGAGTCTTAGTCAGGTTGATTTATTATACACAAGACAAAGATTAATGCCACTTTTAGAAATTACGTTAACCCACAGAAACCTTCGGAAATTGGACGTCAACCAATAAATTTGCAACCAATGGAAGTATATTTCGAAATACATGAAGTATACTCCCCAGATATTATTGAAAAAATGTTATTCCCTGACACAACTCCAATACCAACACCCATGCCTAAATACGTTACCCAGATAACACAAGGACGTCCATTATACGTCCACTGGACTTCTGATTCTGAACATTGTCCATAGGAAGTCCAAATTACGTCCGTCAGACGTCCTACGGACGTGGGAAATAAGAAAATACTATGGTTCGGAGATACCACCAATTTTAGAACCATATTGTGGGTATGACGGCGAAACGTGTAATTCTCATACCAATGCCTTCGACGCCCCATGCCTAAATAGTTAGCGGTTTCCATCATCACGAAGGAAGCACTCGGCAAATATTAATGCCACCTTCAGAAATTGGAGATCAATCCATCTACTTGTAACCATCTAATGGACCTGTGGCGACAGAATTTTATCACGACCAATATATAAGGCGAAGATGCGTTGAATTTCAAAGAAAGTCACGCATACCGTTTCTCAACATACGGGCCGTTTACGTACGCATACAACGTTACCTGTACGAAAGGACGTGATGCCGGCTCGCGGTGTCTTTTCGCTATCTCGAACATTTGTTATTAGTACAAGTGAGATACACCGGTGTCTCTCGCTCGCCGATATTCGTAATAATACTTTTATTATACACAAAATATTGTAATTATGCATAAAAATTTTTAATACTGTAAAACTGCTCTTAATAGCAATATAGAACCGACATTTTTTTGCATCAACCTAATATAATAGTTTATATTCCCAGCATCCCCCTATCCTTTACCATGCCCGTTAAATATATATTTTCGAGATTCTCCATCTCACGTACCTGATGACAATGTTCCGTTAGACTTGTCAATATTTCCTTCTCTACTGATCCATTATCATTTCTTGATACCCGATATTCTTCTCCCTCGATCGCTGACCAATTTCCTCCTCCTCCGACCATCTCAGAGGTCCCTCCCTCACCATACCAAAATTCCCACGACCTTTAAAAACTCCTTGATTTCCAACTCGCTTAATTCCAAGATTTTCCCGAACTATATGATAGGTGTAATCCTATCGTCAAGCGAAAACGGTCGTGGTCGAATCGCGGTGAGCCGGCGCAAACGGTGGCCAAGCCAGAATTGACGGCCAGGAAGGTTTTGGTGGGATGTGTGTTTGGTGGGATTGGCAGGAAATCATCCACTATGAGCTGCTCCCCTACGGCCAAACTCTTAATTCGGACCTGTACTGTCAACAATTGGACCGTCTGAAGGAAGCAATCGCCAAGAAGCGGCCAGCGTTGGCCAATAGGAGAGGAATTGTGTTCCATCAGGACAACGCAAGGCCACACACATCGATAGTGACTCTCCAGAAGCTCCGGGAGCTTGGTTGGGAGGTTCTTATGCATCCACCTTATAGTCCGGATCTGGCTCCAAGTGATTACCACCTGTTCCTGTCTATGGCAAATGATTTTGCTGGTGAAAAATTCGACTCAAGAGAAGCTTGTGAAAATCAACTGTCCCAGTTTTTTGCCAATAGGGACGAGGGTTTCTATGAGAGAGGCATAATGAAATTACCTTCAAAATGGCAACAAATTATCGAACAAAACGGTGCATATTTGACCTAAATCGGATCATTCTAACTATACTAAATAAAGCCTTCAATTTCATGCAAAATAATGGATTTCTTTTTACTACACCTAATCCTATTCAGATATAATCCTATATCATCCATCTTCTATATCCATGACAACGAAAATACTTGACAATGAAAATATAATCGTTTATATTCCCGGCATCCTCCTACTCTTTATCCCTGTTAGATATATATTTCTGAGAGATTATTCCATTCACCTCCCTTTCCTCGTAAGATAACCTTGCGATCCCTCCCCCTTCTCCCAGCAAAGAAATATAATATCTTTTTAAAGACACACACGCACGCAGACACATTCTCATATAAGCACACCTTTCTTTTTTTATATTTACCTCTAGGTCTGTACCAATGTAATCCGCGTTGCTTACTGAACCTTAGAACATACATACTGGAAGGGCCATAGATGACCAAAATTGTCTGCAACATCTGTCCGTTCTTGTCTGAAAGCTTGTTTACTGTGCGCTTGCGCGTGATTTATATTTAACATTAACAGATTAGATTTTGGTTCTTTCTTTCCATAGAAATGTGACAGATAGTATTTTAGATCTTCCTCTTCGCAGAAATGTGGAAAATAATGATTTGGATCTTTCAATCCATAAAGATACGAATATAACAGAATGTTTATCATTTCCAAGCCAATCATCACCTGTAGCATTTTTTGATATTGAATTTTGCGAAAAAGTCTTCAATCTTTTTACACAGGAATAACTTACAATACATAATGTGAGTTACTCTTGCGTTATATTTTATTAATTATTGATAATGTATAAACGTGATGAATATTATGAAAGATTTAACTTTTAGTTCAAATTTTTTTTGTGATTCATGTAAAATTACACAATTGGAGTGTAAGCTATCGATTAAGTTATAACTCGATCGGGACAGCCGTTATTGAGATCCTCTAATCTCGATCCGGCGCAACTCGCCGGCTCCCGTAAAGGAGGCACAGCAGTGTCTCGCGCCGTGTCTTAGCGCCGAGACACTACTGTGTCTCCAGATACTAAACTAAATTTATTACTTTTAAATGAATATATCTTTGATAAATAGTAAATTTGAAATACCTCTTATCTCAGTCCCCCCCCCCCTCACTACTTGAGTTCGCACGTGATCCTGTTCCGGGTCAAAAGGATAAGTTCCTTGATCCAGAAGCAGGACCGATGATTGCACAGCTCATAGAAAGAGGTGTTATAGTGTCCTTTTTTAAGGCGTTGACACACTTTCCAGAACGATAAGAGGTGCGTTCGATTCGTAGGACTCGCCTCTGTGCGTGCACCTGCGAGACAGGGTATCTGTCAACGTCCTTCCATTCTCTCTCCCTTACATTTCTTCTCACTCTACTTAACCACACAGCTAGTCAGAGTTTGGACGTAACAAAAGCATTTTCAGTAAAATTTTCCTCAGTATCTCAATATCTTCTTTACTAGAAATATAGAAAGAAATGGAAGATTCCCCTTCCTGGTTTGTTTGTCAACAACAATACCTTAGGAAAAATTGAAATATATTGTTGCAATATTATATTCAACGTAAGTACACGTAACTTCACCACAAGATGGACGCGCTCCTCGTAAAAAGAAAACGTCCAGGAAGTCTATAAACAGTCTATAAGAACGCCTATGCAAAATGAGTTAGCAAGTCTGGAAATTTCCAAGCTCTTTCGAATGTGCTTTCTAGACCTCCGAGTATCTTTTTTTATCATAACTTTATCGTGTGTATCTTGAAATGTGATGCTAAGCATGATATTAAAATATTGATAAAACTGAATTAATGATTAAAATATTGCATAATTTTGCAACAATATATTTACAATGTTTCTCTAAATATTGCAACAATATCACAAAATATTGCAGCAATATTTTATTTTAGCGGACATAGAAATATTGATACAATATTGTAGCAATGTTTTATAAAATATTGTAATCTTTCAATGTAATATTTTATAAAACATTGCTGCAATATTGTATCAATATTTTTATATCCGCTAAAATAAAATATTGCTGCAATATTCTGTGATATTGTTGCAATATTTAGAGAAACATTGTAATATGCTGCAATGCTGTAAAGGTATCTACATTTTTGCTGAGCCACACCATATTATCCAATATAAAAACAGTTAACAATCAATTTGTGCATAAAGTATTTACCATCTCTGACAAAGAATATTTACAGACAAAACTCCTAAAACCAGCTTTACCGCAAAACAAGCACAACAAATAAGTTATACATGAAATGCTCACTCAGTTCGACAAAAATGGACACAAAAATAACCCGCGAATGACTTCTGTACAGTTTTAAAGTTATAAATGAACTAATATATAAAATTTAATATCACGAAATATCAAATTTTGTCATATTTAGGTATCTTATTCATTTGTAAAATTTTGTCTCACTTAATTTTGCCATAAAAGTATAAATCAAACAAATCAATAAAAATTTAATCTTACATTTTTCTTCAACATTTAACATTTTATAAATTTGTAAAATTTCTTCTTTTTCCTATTTTTCTTACTCCTATCATTCCATCCGTGTGTTCCTCATTCAATCGATTCTTACGTTACTTTTTGCATAATGCGATACATAAATTCCAGGAGTTATTTCATAAAAATAACGCGTTACCATTACTGTTACTTTCTGTAAAAATTAATTACCGTTGTAATTGATTACCGTTCATAAGTAATTCATTACTAATTTTAAAAAGTAACGTGTTACCGTTACTTAGAAAATAACGATTCGTTACTTTTTCTTTACTGTATTGTAATGTACGTTAAAGTATTAAATTTAAAAATTACATTATTTAATAATCAATACTAATCGTGAAAGTTAATATTAAAATAAAAAATTTAAACTAGTCTTATAGTAAGCTTTCCTTTTCATTAAATTTATATCTAATAAATCTTCAATAATTTTATATATATATATATTTATTAACACACATTATTATTTCTTAATACACGCTTATTTTGAGGAAATTGGATTCTAATTTATAAACAATGATTTTATTAAAAATTGCTATTAAACATAGCTTTTAAACATCAATGTCGTTATTAAGAATACATTCCAATATTCATTATACTAATACTGAAAATTTATAGTTCACATTTCCTGTATACTGTAGATTTTCAATATTGACAGTGACTATCGAAATGTCTAAGATGCGATGTATAAAACTTTTTTAATATTTGAATTTCTATTATAAAATATTTTTAATTTCAATTATATATAAAAATAATGCAATCAATTGAATAGTTATAAAAATAATAAGGCATTAAAGTAGCAATAAAAGTAACAGTTTACTTCATAAATTTAGCGTTACTGTAAAAATATAACGACATTATCGTTACTGTTACAGACAGAAAAAAGCAACGATCGTTACCAAGAAAGTACTTAGTAAACGAAAATAGTCCATTTTCACTTTTTTTATTCAGTTGGATTGGAGTACTGCATTTTGTATTCAGAATTTTGAATTGAGCACTATTATTCACAATGCATTTATAGAACTGAAGTTTTTTTAAATTGAAAGGCATAGAAATGCTTTTATGCAATTCCTATAAATGAATAAAAATGCATTGGGATTGAAAAGGATTCATTTCAACGTTCGCAAATGCGTATTCCTGAAAATCTAAATCCATTTCAATGTGATGTGTATCCATTCCCCTTTATTGGGTATAAAACAAGTGTAACGCGTTACTTTTCAACTTTAATAAATTCACATTAGTATATACTCACAGTTTATGTACAATATGCATCTCTTCTTTAGAGTCTGCATAAACATGACACAAAGTCTTTGTTTACAATTAACATTTGATTTATCAACATTACTTACATGACTTTTTAGTTTGTTTTTTTCAACTTTTAATATGACGGCAGTATGACTACGAATCAGAATAGAAATATAAATCGAAAGTCTCCTCATTGACTTTTTTATGTAACGATTTATCTTTCGATAATGATTAGCAGAAAATATGAAATTTTTTTAAGGCCCTCAGTCACTATCCTCTGTGTTTCGTGGAGCGCGAGTTAACGGTCGCCGACTATCCTCGTCCGATCCGTATATTACTTCCTCCTCCGAATCATTGAACATCGAGAACGCAGGGCTATCTTTCGTTATCGATGAATCTGTAATAAATATAACAAAGAAATTATGTTTTTAATACGAATAATATGACTCCACATATTTGAATTAACGATATAAGTTGTAAGTATAATACACAAGAAACAAAACAGACTAAAGAAGAAAATCACAATAATATATATACAGGGTGTTTCCAAATTAAATGGCAAAACTTCGGGAGCGTGTAGAGGAGTAAAAAACTAAGAAAAAAAGTCCTATAGACATATGCTCGTTTTTGCTCCGTTTCAGAGAAATCGAAAAAAAATGTTTACATTTCTTGCCATATCTAGCACCGACATATTTGATTACATTTTCCACTTTCTGTTATGAATTTGTCAGTCGCTCTTTGAAAGCCTTTAACAGTAGATGAATTTTGTCTTTTGCAATATG
>NW_017256436.1:1560784-1569925 GCF_001594055.1 Mycetomoellerius zeteki
CTGTATATATATATATAAATATATTATAAAATCTTTTTATAATTATTCTTTTCTATAACTATACTTCATAATTGAGCAGAGTTAGAGAAAAAAAACCAGTAATGAAGCCAATAATAATAAAAAATGTTGCAAGTGTCATTTTTATAAATAATGTTAATGATGTACGTACAGAATAAATCTTCATATTTTTTTCAATAAATAAATGTTATTTAAGAGATTTTTCATATTTTTTGTTTCTTTCCGATTACTAGTGTCTTTATCTTATTTCGTAAAATTTTTGTTTTTGAAGTTTAATGCTGTCAATAAGTAAATCTTATATCGAAGATTAGGGGTTCATGGAGTACAATAATTTTCTTCGTAGATACTCACGTTGCCCATAAACCTGCTGCAATGCAGGTGCGTAAACGTATGCCATGGTGTACAAATAAAAATTAAGGAGACCGTAAAGAGCCATAAACTGCGCGGATGTGCGGTAATAAGTGGAGAGGCGAGAAGCGAAGCTATCTTCTAATACACCGGCTCCGAATTGACGTGCAGTGACCAAACTGCAGACGCCGGCGACCACCGCAGCAAGCAATGTCAAAAATCGCAGACGTAAATCTGCAAAACGAATCGTACGCTCAAGTAATTATAGATTATTCGAAGATATAATAGATCAATTTATGATTGAGAGGATTCTGTATATAAAGAATGTAAAAACGAATATGATAAATGTCTTTCGTTCTGCTTCGTTTAAAATAAATAAATAGACGCGCGGATATAGTTCAGTATAAGATTTTTTTTTATAAAAATGTCATCTACTGCCCCCCCCAATTTTGAAATATTATTTATATATCTATATAAACAGGATGTCCCAAAATTCGTGAATTAAAATACCACAGCAAGACAGTTCTCGAAAAAATAAAACAAAAATATTCGTCATGTGTCGGTCCGAACAGTTTTTGAGACATATATATTGGTTTAAAATTGGCTAATTATAGATTACAATTACATTTAAATTCCGCAAATCGCACGTCTATAATATTAGTGATTAGTGATCGTATACTTTACGTGCTCATAAACATTAGACAAAAGAATGGCTGCATTCAGCACAAAAAGCAGCTTTGCGACTACTGTAAGATTCTCTAATATGATTGGTTCTTACTCTTAATTTCTTGCTGGAATTAAGTGTATAACCGTAAGAATATATAATAAGAATCTTCAACAGTTGCTTTTTCAGCTGTACGCAAATATTGTGTGTACCGCCCAAATAATACCGTGTGTTCCATTAGACACGTAATAATTAAGAAATATGTTTACCGAAGTATGGCATAGATCGTAGTTCGCTGTATGCCCTTAATATAAGAAGCAACAGATACGCGATGTAGAAACCACCCACCGTGAAGAAGAATACCTTGAAGCCCTGGAAAAAGAAGTATGTGTTAAGAAGTACAGATTTAACGCATCTTTTATATATCTTTTTCATTATAAGTGATCGTACATCGATCGTTTCTCTATCGCGATCACATCTTTTTGTCGCTCTTCTTCGATAGAGACTAGTTTCGATCTCTATACCACTTTCAATACGATGCCAAATAAAGATCAAGAACCGGTAATCTTGAAGTATAACATGAGAACTACTGACCGTTGAGAAATTATCTATATCAGTATCGAATTGCGATCGAATCTGCGCGTGCAAGAAGAAAAGAGTAGCAAGTGCAACAAACATACGGAAACAATAAGCGTTCGATAACAGTTACAGTAAAATTATCTTTGGCTTATCCATCTATGAACATGAGGCAATTCAGTGAGTATTTATCCTTAACTCTTTTTCAATCTTTTTTTTTTTTTTTGAGGAAACAATAGTACGAATTAATAAAGATATTTTAAGCCAGTAAATTTTTTAATCTTAATATATAAAAGTTAATAGAAATAAAATGTATATTATAATTGTGCATTTATAGACATATATATATTTCAAATTTATGTTTTAAGTAAATATAAAATTTTCATTAAAAAATAAAAATATCATGTTCAGTAAACATATATGTATGTTTTCTTTTCTTCCGCATAGATTTATAAAAAGATATTAAAGTAAAATAGCGAAATATTTTACATTCAGTAATTACTCTGAATTTCTTTTCTTTCTCAAAATGAAGAGAACAACTTATATTACTTCTTTGCTTAAATGTGCGTTTGATTAACAAGTTGAATCATTTGTATCAACAAATAAACAGCTATTTACTCAATTAGCGATCGGCATCATTATTGTACTACAAGCTTCGCTAAAGATCAGCGGATTGTACACGATCGTCGAATGTCCGATGGAATTACAAAAAGACATTAAGAAATACAGCGAGTCAAAGCCACTGCAAGTAAGCTGCACAATGCAACTTTTGTGTCCGCCGAAAGATTCGACAAATCACGAGAATCGTAATCGAGGTTATCAGGTGCATGAAAATGATCCTGACGCCAGGACGTTATGCGAAGTGAAACTCAAGATCAATGTCATAAGAAGCATAAGCACAACTAAAATGGAAGAGAAAAATCTGTGCTCTGATTTCCCGTATGACGAACATCTAATATTGCTACCTCATTCAACTAACTGTAGCTTGGTAAGTTTCTTCGCGGAAAAGAACCAAATGAATTGTAAGAAATCGATTGTGACTGTTTCATTTTTGATTATACTATCGCTCTTAATATCTTTTATAAATTTATTTCTTTCCTTTTGATTATATAGACTGTAGATTTATCTGCGACGTTCTGACAAGGGACCATCTCGGTTTGTACAACAAGTTAATGAAAATCTTTGATATCAGTAAAAGTTGACAGCATAAGATATAAATTAAGGAAAAAGGCAAGAGCGTATAGGTTGTAGGTTCCAAGAAATTTAGTGTTATAGTACATGGTAAAAGTTCTAAGATGACTAATATCTCAAAAAATAAACAATAAGAATTTTACTGGACCATACATTTGAAAATTTAACAATAAGAAGCGGAAGTAATGGCCGTAACCGTCAAAACTAAATCTTTAAATATTTAAATAATTCAATCTGTATTATTATATATACTATATATATATATTTTTTTTTACCGTTTACGACCATTACTTTCACTTCTTATTGAATTTTCAAATGTACGGTCCAGTAAAATTCTTATTATTGAGATATTAGCCATTCTAGAACTTTTACCATGCACTATAACATTAAATTTCTTGGAATCTACGATCTATACGCTCTTGCTTTTTTCCTTAATTTACATCTTATGTCGACTTTTACTGATATCAAAGATTTTCATTAACTTGTTACAACAATTGTACAAACCGAGATGGTCCCTTGTGAGTATTGGCTTCCCTCGTATATAAAAAACATAATTTTATAATTTCAGTTCTATAAATGCGACTGGGGCAAGCCAATGCTCTTTAGGTGTCCAGAAGGAATGCATTTCAACTCCGATCTCCAGGTGTGCACCTGGCCCTGGCAAGGCGGTTGTAACTCATCCGAGATTATTTGCCCACGACCGTTTCCACGATGTCCAATTCATTATTCGGATCCGTTGTTATTGCCACATCCCTTTTTGTGTGATCGATTCTATCAGTGTAATTGGGGAATGCTTCGATTGCAGATGTGTCCCACCGGATTACACTTTGACCCACATCTTAAGGTATGTAACTGGCCTTACAATTCGAATTGTCAGAGTTGTTGAGATCATAAGGAAAAATATTGATTTATAAATTAATCCTTGAAGTTTTAAAAATGAAAAAAATTTGACTATGACTTACTATATGTGTTTGTCAAAAAAGAATGAAAGAATTAAGAAGGCATTTTTATACACTAACATAATAGACGTTAGTATATATTTAGTAATATTATATATTGTAATGATCTATAAATGAATTAATATTCTATTGTAATAATTTATATTAATAAGCGCGTTCAACTTACGTAATAATTCGATGTATCAAGAACATAATTATAAGTGGGATCTTCCAATTCGGTGCAACGGAGCCACGTAGCGAGAGTCAATGCCGCACCCCATAACATACCAACCACTAAGAGCTTTGGCAAATAAAACGTGATGAGCCGTCTCTCGTTCTAAACAAATAAATTAATTGTGGAACTATAAGATAACAGAATATAAGACATAACATATGCAATTTAAAATAAAATATATTAATATTAAAAATAAAAAGCATATTCTCTTATTTTATTTCTTTAATAAAAATGTAATTTTAAATGTTAATATTCTATTAGTAACAAATAAATAATGTATAATGAATTAATCAACTAATTTTCTATCATTATGATCTTGTACATTAGAATTATCAATCAATATTTCTCAATTTTTGACGATATCAGTACCTGTCTAAGGCCATGATAGACACAAAGCCAGAACATAAGAATAGCGCACAAGAAAGTTGTTTGCAGGATTGCATCCAGCATTCCGGGTACCCAGGAATTTACCAAGAACGTCATAGGAAATAGTGGATCTGTTCAATATAAATTCAATAAAACGTCGACAATCACATGTATACTAATAAAAAAAAGTCGGAATCTGGAGAACTTACTATTGTACAGAATCAGTAATGGAAGAAGTATAGAGATCCATTTTTGCTCTATCGACCAATCGTGTAGTGGATACTTTCTAAGCGAATGGCCGAACCAGCACTGAAAGCGATACATTTTTCGAAATCCATTTTACGAAATTTCCGGTCATCGAAATCGCAGAAATTAGGAGTAGTTAATTAAGCAAAATATATTTATTGTATTCAATTTGTTACTCGAAATCGACACGATACAATGAGCTAAACTTTTTTATGTTTTATAATATTTACTCCCAAAATAATATAATAGAAAGATAAAATTACGCATCGTTTTAAAACTAATCTTTAATTTCGATTAATCATCTAATTGTCTGTTCAATTTTGCAGAAACGAAAAATCTTTGACTCGTTTTAATCTATCTTTTACATCATTATCATAGCGGTCATTACCATTACTCCAAACGTGGTCAACAAGAAGATCAGTCGGAACCAGATTTCTATTTGTGTAAATGCTGGATTGTAGTTCTTAAACTGTGAACAGAAGAAAATAGGAGTAACATAAAGAAAAGATCGAAGCACTCGAATCTCGGAATTGTTGTATCCAAACGAATGTGATCATTTCATGCAGTGCTTACTGACGTAGAATGTGAGTTCTCGTATCGTGTATCGTTGATGGAAACTCTCGAGTCCATGAAAGCGGACAGTAATTATATAGTAGCTATAATCGAGGAATCCTAGGTGGGCGACAACCAGTTCCTCGCAGGATTGCCTTTCACACTTCAAATGTCTGGTTCTAGAAAACAATAGCAGTCGTCATTTCATATATTATTACTCGATCACGAGAGATCTATCTACATTAATTTATGCATTTCACTCAATAATGTAATACAAACTCCATTTTTTTAATTCTCTAATATAAAACTCCAGTTTTTATTCATTGTGTGTTATTAAAGCAAATAAATGTATAGTTAAAGTATAAAGAATCTTTTTTATTAATTACAATCTCGTTTCATGCTTCAAATTTAATTACAATTTCGAGAACGCAATTTTTATTGCATCTTTACCGATTATGTCCAGCCTCCGGAGGTAGTACGGATACGAGCTTGCGATCAGCAGTGATACCATCTATGGAGACGCTAACTTGAAATCCTTTATCGTACCTCTCATCTACAAATTATCACACGTAATTAATATTCAAGAATAATAAAACTGTAAAATATAGGTAGAATAAATATAAATAAAATAAATGATGATCTAAAATAAATTAAAATACAGATATATGTATATCTGGATTTTTGTTATCTCAATCGTAGCCCTAAGGACTTTAATATTAAAAAATTGAGAAATTTATCTCTTTAATCTATTTTATTTTTTACTGAATACATTTATATAAAAGGAAAGGTTATTTTTAAATTGGCACCGAATGATCGATCATCATAACATCTAAATAAAGAAATAAATATGCTGTTGTCTAACAAACTTTACGTTCCATAAATGCTTCTCTCTATTAGTTCAAATGATCAGAAATTACACGGTACCATCGTTATTCGATGTCGATAGCTTGGCAATCACCCATAATTGCTGGCTATACGTGGACAATAAAGGTGTCTTCATGATGAATGGACCAGTGGCCATCTCGCTACCGTTCAAATGCGCTTTCTGTTCGCTAGTCGACGTTATAGGCGGTCCTTTAAAAACATTAATACAACGATATCTCTCAGTATATTTGATGAGGTTAATGATAGTAGTGCTGTCGATTTTTTTTTATTTCGAAGTAAGCGGCAAATTATTGCGGTGATACTTACCGGCGAGGCCGATAAAAATTGCCAATCCGAAACACACAAAAAAGGCAACAAATACCATGACAAATTCCCTTTTATGCATCGAGTACAAACGCATCTGCACGGATCTATGGGCCAAATGTACGACAGTTTAAATTAACAATATACTGATGCATGCAAATTGTTATTATGTGTATACAAATTCACACAAATTAACAGTGAACATATTTATTATTTATTTTTTTATTTATTTAATAATAAAAAGAGGTCATGTTCTATCTTTTATATATACAGAGTGTTTTTTAAAATAGCGAACACTAATCATATAGCGCTATTAATAACAAGTAATTACCGAATCACGTGCTATATATTCCTGATTAAAAATTAATTTGAAAAGTCCTTTACCATTTTGCAACTCATAATAGTTAATTGATTGGGCAGTCAGATATGTGCTTATTCGACAATCTTTAGAAACTAATATTTCGTCAATCATTGCGAAAATTGCAAAATTGTAGAAGACTTTTCGACTCAATTTTTAATCAAGAATAAGGCTACATGAGTAGTGATTTAAGAAACACTATAAATACAAATGTTATAAAATTATCAGATCATTGTAAAAAGTCTGTTCACTTTTTTCCTATAATTCCTTTATACTCGTTTATTAATAGAAGAGAAAAGGATTGGATTAGAATTGAGATACTTTCAGCAAAGTATTATTTAATGAAGCAGCTTTTGTGTCGTAGTTTTTTCCCAGTGAGAAATGACAATGGAATCGATGTCGATTCGACGTCCAAATCCTCGAATTGACGTCGAATCGATGTCAATTCGACATCGATTCCATTGTTATTTCTCACTGGGTTATTATTACTGAATCTCCGTTTCTTAAACGATCTTCCAGAGAGATCACGTACCTTTCGCAGCGGTCATGATGATAAGCCGGCGCAATGTATTTGTTAAATTCACTAAAAAGGTCACTAAACTGCGACAATGCATTTCTGACTTTGAGGTTCCAACCAGCAGATGGAAGATGATACGAGTATCCTAATCCAGGTCCGTCCATTCTTTAAGAATATTTTTTCCTATACTTTAATATACCATATGATTTCTTTTATTTCACAGCTAAAAAATTCAATAATTACAACATACGTGATATGACTTGATTTTTACATATTTTACATATTTCTGTCATTAATATACATATATATTATATATCATTAATATATATATTTTTCACTTTAATCTTTTTAAAGCACAAATATATTTTATAAGGGGTCGTCCAGGGTTGGCAAATATTACTTTTCAGTTACTGTGTCGTTACTTTTTATAGTAAATAATTTGATGACGCGATCGTGAAAATATTTAAAAAGAAAAAAATACAAAGATTTACAATTTGTATATATCTATGAGCGTGTTAATTATTATACAGTTTCCTTTTTAAAAAAAATTTTACTTACATCGAGAATATTTGACTTTATGAACATAAATGACTTAAATAAATAAAACTAAAATATCTTTTTACTTCGAAGCTCTTTATAAAAAAAGAGGGTAAATTTTAGCCGCGTTCAGCAGAGAAAGCAGTAACTGTTATAAAATTCTTTCATATGTTTTAATTTATACATTTATAGATCCAGTAAGGAACTGAGCAAGATTAATATTAAAGAATTTTACAACAATTGCAAAGTTGCTTTTTCTGCTGAACACAGCCATTATTCCATCTAATTTGTTCGCGCAATATTAAAACAAGAAAACAATTCAGTAAAAAGAAGATATATGTTACTTTAATATTTTAGATACGAGAAATACCCATTTTTAAATCAAGAATTTTTTCATTATCATTATTTATTAAAATAACGAAATATACTTCATAAACGCTGAATTTGCGACGTGTACGATGTGTGCTTGTAAACGGGAAACTTACCTTCCACTTTATTGCGTGTAATGGACACTACTTCTACCTGCAGTCTTGAAGAAAATACTTGGCGTTTGCATAACGCATACAATTCACGAGCGATTTCATGGGTGGGATGCTGTATCCGGCATGGGAGACGGTGAGAAGGATTCTAGGCGATACGTTCGTTTCGCGTTTTCAATCGGAGCTGAAATATGGGAGTGACTGCACAAGCGTACTGCGTACGATGGACCGACGTTAGCTCTATTGATTTTTCATGTCACCTCCCGCGGAACAAGGTTGCTAACTTGGTATTGAAGACGGTTGGAGACAAGCAAAATATATATATATATATATTAAATAATGGTAGGTATATTCGTGTAACCAGATAACAGGATTTAATATTGCGCGTTATACATGCCGTCGCAATAAATTGTCATATAGCAATGAGTTTTTTACTAAAATAATTAAGCTTACAAGGGAAATTTGACAATTGTCCGGAACTGATTTAATTCTCCATGAAATATATTGTTAAACACGAAAATCTAAGAGACATGTATTTTTTTATACGTGCGCTAACTCGTAAAACACTCCTTAAATACGAGTTAGCACACGTATACACGTAAAAAATACATGTCTCTTAGATTTTCGTGTTTAACAATATATTTCATGGAGAATTAAATCGGTTCCGGACAGTTGTGAAACTTCCCTTGTTAGTTACGTATATTGGATTAGGGAAAAAATCCCTTTACAAGTTGGTAAAGACTTTTTTTAGCAACTCATATATTCTATTTTTTAAAAATTGGCAATTACACCACTTGATAGAGCAACGTTTTAGCTTTAAGAATATGTATTTTTAATTGCGATACGATGATTTTTAACGGAGTTACGAGCGCAATAAAGTCTGAATGTTCCTTTTTACTTAATTCGCGAGTAACTCAGGAACAAAAAA
>NW_017256436.1:1570113-1607027 GCF_001594055.1 Mycetomoellerius zeteki
TATGTGGGTGGTTCAAGTCAAACCGGGACTTTTATTCTCATGAACATAAGAATAAAAAAGTCCCGGTTTGACTTGAACCACCCACGTAGTAATTATTCGAAAGTAGAGATTTCAAGCTTTGAAATCCTTGTTTTAAATTTAAATTTTGATCACTTTTATGAAGATATTGATGGGAAAAGATGTTTTTACTAAATTGTGAAGTGACTTTTTCTCTAACCCAATATTTACGATATATTCCGATTATATATTCAATATTGGATAAGATATTAGCGAGTAGGTGATGAAAGAATTAAGAAATAAGAGCAGATGTTCTTTAATTAGAAAAATAATTTAATATTACTTGTATATAATCTATAATATGAAAGAGCACTCATATATTCAACATTGAAAAACATTATCAATAGTAATTAATGTCAATAAAAATATCATTTTGCTATAATTATTAATATCTATTTATTTACAAATATACAAAATATCTCTGTTGTTGACAAGGCCGTTTAACTGTAGCTTACGGCTCGTTGGGAATATTTTAATCCCAATACTTGATCTTGCCGTCCCAGCCAGCGGTAGCAAGTCTAGAAGGCTCATGTGGATGCCACAATACATCAATGCACACTCCATCGTGCGCTTTCCACTTTTTGTACAACTTTGTCGTTTTCCAGTCCCATATGTAGCATTTACCATCTGCATCGCCCGACACCAAATAACTGAAATAAGAGAATACGTATGATACTACTGAAATTCAATTTTTTTTTAATAAAAATAATCAAGTTTTAATAATATTATTCTATATATATTTCACTTAAAAAACGCACTTTTTTGATATAAATAAATTACCTCATATCTGGTGAGAAGTCTAAACCGCAAGCATATCCCGCAACCATGTGCCCTGTGAACGTCTTCTTTCGATTCATTTTAAATCTATTTAACGCAGAGAATATAACGATCTTATTATCCATGCTTTGACAAGCGAGCCATTTTTGATTTCGTGACGGTGTTACCGCTGGCATAGAATGCATGGATGGATCAGCTATGTATTTCATATCCACAGGAATATCCCTATAAAAGAGAATTTGTTAATAATAAATCAATCCATTTTTCGGAAATAATTTTTTACGCATATTAATGGATTCATACCATTCCCAAACTCGGAGACTTTTATCATCACTGGTTGTAACGAATCGTCTATTTTCGTCAACAAATGTGATGGTGTTCACAGCACCCAAGTGTCTATCATATTCTTGTGTTATTTCGCCAGATCGTATATCCCACTATAACAGATATATTAAATTATTAATATTTAAATAAAGATATGTTACTAAATAATATCTTGTTTTTACGCTGGTGTGTTGCACTTTTATTACCAAGAATAAATAAGATCATTTTTGTGCATTCGTATCATTGAAATCTTAAATTTTATTAATACATTGTTTTCGATAAATTAATTTTTTTACTTACACAAATAATTTTTTTATCGCTGGTACCAGCTACAAAGAGATGTTGTTTATCTGGATCAGGATTAAACTTAGCACAATATGGAATTTTTCTACTCGTAAAACGACTAATACAAGCTCCCGTTTCTGTGTCCCAAAGTTTCACATAGCGATCGTAAGCCGCTGATAAAAATCGCTTGCCGTCGTTGTCAAAACTTATGTCCCGTACAGCTTGTCGATGTCCATAGTATGTACGAACGCATCTTCTGTCTTTATATACTTCCCACAACTATGCAATAAGACATATTAATGATATTTTTTGACATGAATAATATGTTAACATAGATCAAATTAAAATAATCGTCACATCGAATACCTTCACTCGACAATCCATACTGCAAGACAATAATAAATGCGCTGTACGTGGGAACCATCGAATTTGCGAGATGCCTTTTGTGTGGCCTTCCCATGTGTGAATTTGCGCCTTTGGTAAGAAGCAACGATCGGGTGGTGATTCCGATCTAAGATTCACGCCAACATCCTGAGGCGCATGTAAGAATGAGCGTCCCTGATAATCCACACTGTCTTTGACTGTAATGTAAAATTATTAAATATTATATGTATACATTTTAAAATAATATTCATATTTATATTATTTATTTATTGTTTAATATTCTTATTAATTAAATGTTATCTTAATAAAACTAGATAATTAAATTCTAAAAACTATTTTATATAAGAAACAACTTTGTTACTAATATATATATATATATATACACTAATATATGTATATACATATATACATACTAATATATTTGTAATATATATGAAGTACATATAAAAAAAAGACATTACTATGTAATACTGTCTTCTCCTCAAGTGGTTTCTCCTCCGTCTGTTTTCCTCGTTTATTTCGTTTGGCTAAGATTTCTTCTAATTCAGCAGCTTCCTCATCGCTTGGCTTAACTACTCGTTTCTCATCAATATAACCACCCCAAGGACCCAAAAAACCTTCTATATCCGCTGGATCGTTGTTTCTATGCCTCTTTCGTTTGTCCGAAGGTCTCAGGGTGGTATTTTCGAAAACAGTCTTACCGCCTGATTCTTCTGCAGCTTCTGTTGCACCAATCATAATTCTACCTTCGTCTGCACTACCATCTACAGTTGGATCAAGTGCATATCCTAATAACAAAAATTTAGACATATTAATTAAAACTACAATATTAAATTTATTTGATTTAAGCTCAAATATCTCAGATATTCAGATATAAATAAACATATTTTGTTTAATTATAGGAGATATAAAGTAAAAATAATTTCGAGAATCCAGATTTCAATGAGATAGAAAAATATTAATTGTCAACTATGTATTATATTATATGTACCGTAACTGGCAAATGTTCTCCTTTGATTTTCAAACTGAAATTCACTTATATGCGCGCGTTCTACATATCCAGATAGTATATTTTTCACTGCACGTTGCTGCTGCGTCTTAAATGGATTTTCTGGTCCTATCTCAGGTCCAAAAAGTTCCTCATACTTCGGATTATGTGTAACCTCTGTTGCAGTTGGATCTATGTGTTTTACACACAATTCTGTTCCCTAAATATATAATATTGATATAGGTGACTGTTTATCTCTTCTTTATCAAAAAGAAATAAGAATACTTATACAGTGTCGATAATAATAGTGAATGCTTTCTATTTAGTGACATAAGTTGACACAAACATCATTCTATCTTTCTTGATATTCAGCGAGTAACGAAGATAAAACGATACTTTTGTCGACTGTGTCACCAAATGAAAAGCACTCACTATCAGTATTCATAACCTTAAAAACGACAATTAAAAACGGAGTGAACGCACGTAAATACTTACAGTAGGTATGACTTCCGGGGCCGAACAAATTTGGAGATTAGTCGAAGTTGTGAATTTGTCACTGGGAAACGTGGATGCAGAATCGACGTTTTCATTCTCACTACCTTCATCGCTGCTACCATAATCTTTTAGCGCAAGCATAGTTCCATATATCAAGATTTATTTCATATAAATGTTGTATTACCTATTTTATTAAACCAATTGTCTACAGCTTCTTTTTCGTATTTTCTATTATAAAATCACGTCCTCTCATTAAATTCTTTCACAAAAGATACAAATATCGGCGAACAGAAGGAAGAATATGCTTTAAATGGAATCCGTTTATTAGTGCCTCCAGCCTCTGTGTGAACATAGAACTATGTAGCCACAGATATTTCCAGCGGGTAACACGGTCTTCGACCATCGGTAAAAACGAGCTCTGATGATATTCTCCTCCCCTGCTAATTTCTCTCAACTGTCTTTAATCTTTTCTTCACAATTTTATAAAATGAAGTAACTTTGAATTAAAAACGAATTATTGTTCAGTGGTTTTAATGCTCAAATAAATAATTTGCAGTATCAAATTAGGTGATATTAAATTGATTTTTATATAAAGAATGGGAGGCTACTTTTATACCAAATCGCATCTAAATATTCGTCATTCATGACTAATGATTTAAAAAGAAATCCTCAACGGTTTGAATATTAATAATTTTTTAATATTAATCTTAAATTATTACAAATAAATTAAATTTAAGCGCACCAAGAGCTCGTATGGTATAAAAATTAACGCATCGCGCCATTCGTCACATTTTCATTGCAAATTAATTGTTGGATCAAGATATTTTTATTAATATTAATATATTCTACCAACAATTTTGACAACATTTTTCGCGAAAAACGCGTATTCCACTAATGCAAAATATTCTCGTTGTATGTACATACATTGCCTAATAAGAGTTTTTTAAATTCATATGTTGATATATGTATGAGAAGAGTCTTTTGCCACTATATATCGACTACATATATCGACTACATCGGTTCATTGAGTTCATTCCTCCGTATGACACGCTAACCGCATTCGCTGCAATTCGAGTGCTACGCTACAAACTGCTACGAACAGAAACAGTGCGAAACGAACGCGCGTCATTTACGCGCAAACGCGCGAGTCCATATGATTGATATGACACGTTTTCTCGCTCGCGGCGGAGCAGCCGCGAGCTGTTCTGGGATTTAAATGCGTGTCAGTAGTAATAATCGCGTGAAACGTAACGCGCGAGTGGGCGTGAAGTGACCGATTAGATCCGCTGTCACGTATGAGGCCCCGCAAACGACGAAAGTCGCACAGCAATGTGAGTACGGAAATGCGTAACGGATGTCGATGTGAACTGATGTGAACTCCGGCTCGGGAAAGAATATCCCATGGCTTCCACCGTGGCTTCGGGATTATTGGGACATCACTTTCTACGCTCTTTCCGTCGCGATCCGGATCTCGGGGTCGTTCCTCTCTAAGAAAATGAGGGGACAAGACACGTTTGGCCGGTGGGCGGATTGAATCGCTTTATCCGGGAACGTCGTTCCGTAGCGAATAATGACTCACTGTACAGCGACTTGCAAAATCCCATGTGTTAATTTTAGACGCAGATTTTATTCTAGTAAATCGCGGAAAATTTGAAAATTATATTTTCTTTAGTTTAACGCTTCATCTTCCTTCACAGATGCTGCTATGTTGAAGAGGACCACGAAGTTAATAAATTTCGCCACAGATAATGTGATTTTATAATAATATTTTTATCTTTTTAATATATTCTTGTACTGTCAAGATGCACTTTTCCATACCAGATACTCAGGAATTTATAGATAGGGCTGAGAACGCGTATATCGTAAGTGATACAATTGTTTGTTATTTATTGTATTATATAGTGCGTTTAATTATTTATATAATAAAAATTTATTATATAAATAATTAATTTATAGATTTATAATATCTCATGAAATTATAGGGATATAATATTCATATCAATGGATTATTTCATTGTACAGCAAGATACAAACAACTATATAATCTGCATGTACAATTGTCAAAAGACCTGGACATGTTGTTACCTATATTTCCTCCAAAGAAGTTCTTTCCTTTAACTACTACACAGCAAGAGGAACGGCGGCTGGCTTTGGAGAAATATATTCAGTCTATTGGTCAAAATATAGCCATAAATAACTCGGAAATATTAAATGGATTTTTACTGAGTGCTCAACTAGAAAGTGTAAATGGCCTGTCCGAGCAAGAAACTTTAGATATATTTCTTATGAGTGGATCTAAAATTTCATTAAATATTTCTCCAGAAGAGCATTCTGGTAAAGTTTTAGAGGTATACTGTTTGCAATATAATTAATATACATAAAAAAAGGTAACTTTACATAAACATGACAATTGTTAAAATACTACCTTTCTACAGAGGATATACAAACATATAAAGTTAGTAGAAAAATACCATTTTCATTTTGCGTTATTTATTATTACACAAGATGAGTTATCCGGTAGTATCAAAAGTAAGTATATATATTTTTATAGTTTATCATAATATATCTACATATTTTGTTTTCTCTTTTAATATATGTATTTTATTTTTTTTATCAGTACTGCGGAAACTACAAAATTTTGAATCACCATTTATAACGTACAAATATATGAGTTCTACGAATACGCGAATTGTTCTCAGAAAAAATTACTGGGATACAGCATATGATGTTGAGTTATTGAACGATCCGGTAACGTTAAATTTACTGTACGTTCAAGCGGCTGCAGAAATTCGCAGCGGTTGGATTCCAGCGGTTACCAAGGAGGTGCAACATCAATTGGAAAATCTGCAAAAATCTGAGAGTAGAAAAGAGGTACGTTCATTTTGAAAGGCAAATAATATCCTCAAGTAATTTATGATGTTATCTTTATTATTTCAGTACCTGAATGTAGTTCGTCTCTTGAAGTACTATGGCTACATACAATTTGCACCATGTTACTGTGATTATCCCGAAAGTAGCTCGAAAGTATTGCTTGCTATAGGTAAAAATGAATTGAATTTACGTGTATTATCGTCCAAAGAGCACGAAATTGCGTTTAAAGTATCACGAATGCGATGCTGGCGTATAACTACTATACAAAATGTAAGTGTTATGAATGTTTTAGTGAAAAGTTTATTTAGATTGTTAATAAGAATTATTAATGGATATATCCAGGGAACGGATCATCATAAGGATAATAACGAGTGCAGTTTGGAATTATCCTTCGAATATCTGATTGCTAGGAACGAATTACAATGGATTACAATTGTGTCCGAGCAAGCGATTTTAATGTCTGTTTGTCTGCAAGCTA
Organism: Mycetomoellerius zeteki; assembly: GCF_001594055.1. NCBI lineage: Eukaryota > Metazoa > Arthropoda > Insecta > Hymenoptera > Formicidae > Mycetomoellerius > Mycetomoellerius zeteki. Next base: position 1,576,773 of record NW_017256436.1, read on the forward strand.
TGATTGATGAATTGTTGCAGAAATGTGTAGTTGGGAGTAAAACTCAGGTTGTTATATAAACTGTCTTGGATTACGTAAATGTTGTCAAGTTTCTTCATCCATAAATGTATGATATTTATAGACAGAGTCTGGGAAATCGTGGACGTATATTATGAGGGACGGTCAAAGTCGTACCATCACAGGATCACCGCTGCAAGAATGTGTAAATAATAATCATTCTAAATCAGGACCAATTATAAAAAAACTTGCTAACAAATGGTCGACTGTGACGTCAAAAAAATCAGATGATTCACGAGGTGTTATCGACAAAACTCAAACAACGGATCTTGATGTCATGGAAAATAATGTTTTTCGTATGATAGGAGATGACGATTTATGAACCAAATAAATTTTGAAGATTGACATAAAAGCATAATGATAAAAAAAATAACAGGATATGCCTTATTAAAATAAAAAAAAATATATATTTTAAGATATATATATATATTTTACAAATTTTTTTTGTTGAAATACTCTTTCCAATTCAAAAATTAACGGTACGGGTAGTTTCAAGATTTTGTTGAATGATGCGTGCTTAGTGTGTTTTGTATGTGATTAAAATGCATTTATATTTATTGATAACTTTTTATAAAAAATTCTTTATACATTTTTATATACCGTCCTATTTCAATGACAACTGATCTGATATAAACTGGAAATGAACTTGCATCAAAACTTTATTATATATACAAAAAATACTTGTGCACGAAGTACTTAATAATAGGATTAGTATTAATATGTTTGTATCATTAATAAAAAAATCAAACTAAAGAGATCAAACGCGCATAGTTTGTATAATGTTTTATTATAATTAAACAAACCGATTGAAAAGGCAGCATGTTAATATTTGCTTTAGTCATTATTTAAACAAAACTATTAATAATTCTCGCTTCGATATTAAATAGTAATCGTTCTATATGTTGTTAAGTTCTATTATCAGACTATAGTTTTCACTAAATCATTCACTCGGAAAACATACTTCTGTCTTCAGTCTCTATATTTCAGCCAAACACTGTAATAGATTATACAATACACAATACGAATGTAAAATCATGGAGTTATTATAAAATTGTCATGATTAGATATGAATACAAAGCCATATTTTCAAGTGGAAAAATAAAGACGGATTATTATGGATTATTGCCTTATAAAATATGTAACTATAAATCCGTATTAAAAAGTGATTGCTAGCTAAGACTAAATGACTGACAATCGTGTAGAAAATGCATTAGTGTACTTTGTGACATTTTTCTATAAATTTTTATCTGTTTTACTGTTTTACTCTTAGAACAGATAGCGCAGAACATTATAGACATACGTCGTAAGATCAAGGAAGATTTTATAACAGCATAAAATGTAGAAATATATAAAGTTTGTAAAGCTATAATTTTATGTAAGAATGTAAAGAATGCAATTTACAAACATCTTCATGTTCATGTCATATATGAATTATAAAATGAAAGAGTATAATAAAACCACAATTTTAACAAATATACAAATAATGGAACGAATACGAGCATTCAAATTATTTAAAAGGATTTCTAAAAAAAAAGTATGTACAGTTTACATATTTGCATTTCGTATACAATATTGAAGCATAATTTTATATGTGAAACAATTTTATTCTTTTTCTTTGAAAATCTTATTAATATTATACTTCTGTTTGCGAGTATCAAGATTATGGATAATATATGCTTCAAATTCGGACCTTATTTCATTGACAATGTGCAACCTTCTATATCAAAAATATGTTATTCTGTATTATTTTCTAAAAGAAGAAAATTGAAGATCAGTTCTGGCTATAGCGCATTTAAGTATAGCTCTATTTCCACTACTTGTAAAATAGCCCAGATGTCAGCAAGGAATTATTCTTCCACTATGATTATTCGCCATATGTATTAATGGCACATACAAATATATTTATTTTGTAACTATCACAAAAAAATATGCGGTCAAAAATTTTTAGTGCTTTATACATAAAATAATTATTGTTAAGGCATTATCCCATACGAACTTTTTATATTATTCTAAAAATATCATTATCGTTAGTGAAATCTGATAAATTTCAGTTTCAACAATTTTCATATCATGACAAAGTAAATTAGAGCATACTGGAGAATACTTTCTAATATACGGCGCGCGGAAGACTCTAATACTAGTAAGTTCGTTTATGAAATATCTTATAGAATGCGGCATCATTTTTTCGTCATGATGCTGCATACTGAAGAACACTATTCATTACTTTAGAATTGCGATCATATTGGTGTTGGACATATTTGCAATTTGAAAAGTAAATATAATCATTTAGTAAATTGATATAAACTAAAGTTAGTGATTAGTATTAGTAAACGAATGAGAGTAGAGAGTCTATCTATGGCAGTAGAATAAAAAGTAAATTAATTAAATCTTACAGCCTTGTTCGCTTATTTCAAACTGTCATGATTAAATAGAGCATTCACACTCAAGAAACTGCTTAGCCGTTTAAGTGCATTTTACATGAATTAATGATTTTTTATATTCTGGATAAAATGGCATTATAAATGACTAGCGTAGCACGATACGAAATACCGATTTCTTTTCAAGTAAATATAAAATTTCTTTCTCGATAAAAACTGTAATTATGATGCATTTGTCTCTGCATTCCTATTGCATTTCTTTTTATTTTCTAATGACCCTAGAGGAGTCTCTCAGAATATCCTTACAAGAATAGGATATATTTATCAGTAAATATAGGTAAACATAATACAAAAATTAAGTATTGTGATTGTTTCTTCACCTAAATCACATAAAATTTACATTGATGACGTGAGGCTATTAGCTATTACTCTAATATCCCAGAATTCATAAAGAAAAGCAACATTGTGATTTGCGAGTAAACAGGAAACCACAATCGCTACACGTTTATCCATTTATGAGGTAAAATATTCACGGTGTGGAAACAATGTTCTTCTCTTTGATGAAGCCAGGGATGACGCGAATAAAATCTATTCATTTATACACAACTGTACACCCTTTATCTATTCGTCATCACTTATTCGCGTAAAGGAGGACTGTTAGAAGTTCTGTTGACGTTTCCGCTTAGTGTCAATGGCATCCAGAATAGGCTGTCTTTTCGTCTGATATCTTTTTCTCAGCTCATCAATCTCCCGCTCCATTTCCGCATCCAGATTAGCCATTCGTTGCTGTAGTTCCTCGTAGGAGAGGAACTTCAACTGCAGGATACGGCTTCTCTATATATTCAAGTTATCGTTTTTTATAATGCCTGAAGCGGCATTATTCCAAATAATTTGATACAGAAAATGTGAATTGTACATTATAAAATAAAAAGTGATAAATCATTTTTTCCTGTTACGTTAATAAATAGAAACATATCACGCGAATCAATTATATAAATTCTTAAAATAAAAATGTTGGAAAAAATTTTACTCACAAAGTCGAAATCACGTTCTGTGAAAACATTTTGAAACTTTGATATATTGTTATATGGCTGTTCTGGTACGGGATGAGAGATCTGATTCTGCAGCTGTAGTTGCAAATGACTCTGAAACCTATGAGATTCGATTGGACTTTGTTGCTCCAATTGGTTCGCATTTTCCATATTGTGTGCTCCCAACATTTGTCCATTACCCTAAACACACAATATTATTCAATATATTATTAATATTTTATACATAGATCACGTCTATGTAACTTAAATTAATATGAGAAAGAAAGATTACCTTTCCGATTTCAGGTGCTTCTTTCTTATCAAAGTGATCTAAGAATAATGGTCGATATTTTTTGCTGGATTCTACAGAACCAGTATTATGTCCTGAAAAGGATGTCAATTAGTTGTGAATCATTTTTCTGTTGGGATTTGAAGAGATTAATTAAGATCTACTAACTCTTCATAGTAGCTTCGGTATCGGTATCACTATTAATAACCATTGTACCCAAGTCCAACATCGCCGAAACTAAAGTACCCGTGTCTGGAAGATCATGACTCGGTACTAAAGTCCTGCTATCTTCCGGTAATGGTTTCATAGTTCCACTACAATCGTCCTCATCCTTACACAGAGACACAATATTATATATATATAAAACACATGATCTGCTAGCAGCTATAATTTTTCCAATAAGGAATGGGACCGATTTATTTGAAGAAAGATTGGAATTAATAAGGAAAGGAGATGAGGTAAGAGCATTAGCTAGGTTGAGGTGTAAAAATATGGAGGAGGCAAACAAATATTGGTTAGCAGGAGACGAGGATAAATCGAGATGTGTATTCTGTGGAAAAGATAGGGATAATATAGTACACTATATAAGGAAATGCAAAGAAGTGAGTGAGAGGTTTAAGGAATTAGGGGAAGAGAAAGAAAAAGTTATAGATAGATTATGGGAGGATGAATTAGACGATTACAAGGGCTCTGGCACACAAAAAACTTAAGGTAAGTTACAGTACGACGTAAGACGTACAGTAGACAGACAGTACAGTAAGACGTAAGCAGTAAGGAAATCAACATGTTGAATTCGCTACTGCTTATGTTACGGCCTTATGGACTCTACTGTGATTGGTCAATTCGCTTACTGCTTACATTTTACTGCTTAAGTTTTTTTGTGTGCCATGGTCCTATTAAATTATGGAAAGATAAAGAGAAAATACTGAGAAAGAAAAAGAAAGAGAGAAATAGGAAGTAGGGTGAGGATAAATCCTGGATAGGGATAGGATAAGAAAGACTGTGAAATAGGCTATAGAAAATAGAATAAGTAGTGCAAGAAAATAAGACTGACTTAGATAGGTGTAATGTGATGTAAATGTGTCATAACCGGAAAGCGGCAATGATAAAGATAAAGATAAAGGTAGAAAGTAAAAAGTAAATAGTTAAATAATAATATAGTTAAATAAGAGCTCGTATGAAGTATGAAAGAATGAAGGTAAGAATTTATTGTAAGAAAATATTGAACCAAATCCCCTTAGCTATGTAATGCTGAAGTGTAATAAATTCTATTCTATTCTATAATTTTTCCTATATTGCATAGTTATACGAATTTAAATCACTTTTAGTCAAATAATGAATGCATATTTTTGATGTTTTAGGTACTTTTAAATATTTTTTTATGTATACTATTGATTTACATCTAGATAATTTGTGTTTTCCAGTGAAAACAGTCAGACACAGTGTAACACAGCGAATCATTACATCCTTGTTGTTTGCTACCGTTAAACAAGAATGGACCGACTCACTATGTTACACAGTTTGATTGTGTCCTTGCTGGAAAGCACCCAATAACAGTGTAACATATCAGATATGAAACTAGCAGTCTATGTGTATCTAATCAAAAGTATATACCGAATCCTCTGCCTGGTTTTGACTTTTAATCGCCACATTGTTTATAATGTGAGCTCTATGCGCATTCTGCTTTTCTCGTATTTCATGAGCCTCGGCTATCATTTGACTCAAGATACTTGGCTGTTTGGCATTGCCTGCATCATATAACATAAACTTGTTAATTGATAAAGTACCATAATATAAATTTTCTTTTACTCACCTATGAATTCGTGCTGTAAAAGCTCAGTTGCAGTAGCTCTTTCTTCAGGATTTTTTACAAGGCACCCACTGACAAAATCGATGAATTCTGGACTCCACTGATCAGGTTCTCTAAAACTAGGTGGTGGTTTAGTCGGAATCATAAATATTGCTCTCATCGGGTGTATGTCGCCGTACGGCGGCTTGCCCTCGGCCATTTCTAAGGCCGTTATTCCCAGAGACCATATATCAGCTACACAATCATAACCGATCTCTTGTATTACTTCTGGTGCCATCCAGAATGGTGTACCGATGACTGTATTACGTTTAGCCATGGTATCCTATTCCAGAGAATGCAATTTAGATTTAGTAAATTTCAGCCTAAAAGTATCTTCTCATAACTCACCGTTAATTGACCCGCCACACCGAAATCAGCCAACTTTGCATGGCCTTCATTATTAAGAAGAATATTCCCAGCCTTAATGTCTCTATGAATTTTTCTTCTCAAGTGAAGGTATTCCAATCCTTTTAGAGTATCACTCAGGATTGTCGCGATTTCATCCTCTTGGAGAGTCTTCTTTCTTAACCTCATGATATCACTAACAGAACCAGCTCCACAGTACTCCATCACAATCTACAAGTAATATTGGTATCGACAGATAGTCCAATTTGTTTGGAACGATAAAACAGAGCATATATCAACTTACCCATAAATCTGTATTCTTAAAGTAACTTCCATAATATTTAACAACATATGGAGAGTCGCATTGTTGCATGATGGAAATTTCCTTAATAATCTCCTGTAGGTCAGTATCCACTGGTACTTGTTTAATAGCAAGTACTTGTCCACTTTCTTTATGCAATGCTTTGTAAACTGATCCATAGGACCTGTACAGAAGTACATATTTAGAAACAGTGAAAAAAGAAGCTGCCATTATTAAAGTAAATATCAGGTTTACCCTTCTCCTAGTTTACATATAACATCAAATACTTCTTCTGGCTGTCTCGTCAGACTTTCTTCCGATAATTTTTTTAATTCACTAAAAATATAATAAAAATGTACATATTTCTGCAACAACTGTTTAAGTTCATGCTGCTAGAATTTGCGAAAGAATTTCTTATATATTTTGTACAAGGCTTATTCTCAGCTGAAATGTGTGTGTGATTCGAAGTCTCGGAGAATTAAATTTGTCTGTCAGATTGTCATTTTTATTTATCCGTTCAGAACTGAAAAATCTACGCATTTCAACAAGATTGCTTCATCATAGGAGAGATTCCAAAGAAGGGATTGCAATGTGGTAAACAATCGTTTGATTGCAGGTTAACAAAAGGACAAAGAGTCGGAGAGGTCAATCGTCAGGGAGCCGAAAGTCGTTCACCGGAGGATCCACATTCCATTTCGTCGCTATAAATAATATCTCAAAGACAATTCGGCGCAGTCAAACCAGTGCGTGTCGAAAAGTAAAAAAGGGGAGAGAGAGAGAGAGAAAGAAAAAAAAGATGCAAAAACAATCGGAATGTACCTCTTCGAAGACATCTTCGCGTCGATGTCAGACCCGGAGATCTCAAGTAAAGAGCACGCGTGCAGATATTTATAGAAACAAGAATAACATAAACACGGTTGAGAAGATGATTGTCATGCCGTGTGAGGCGGTAACATGGCCAATTAAAAATAGAGCGTTACATTTTTGTCAATAAATTAAGGTAACCACAAAACCGAGGTGTATCGGAGTCTTTACTCTTTGACTGTCGGCCATCGTAGTTGGTGCGATTGACGGAGCGTTCGCGAATTCACCGGGGACAGTCCTTAAGCTCGTATCAGACTTGGACGACTCGGTTTTATTTCAACCAATCACGATGCAGCAAGTTCAGTAATCTAATACGGGTGTTAGGCTCGGTTTCGTACAAGCGATTTTTGAAAATCCGCTAGATAAGAAAATTAAACACGAGGATGGAGAAACGAATACCACTCTGGATATTATGACATAAAATTTAAAAAACCCGGTTTTCTTTTTACAATACTTTACCAATGTTTATCACATTTTTATCAATAAAGATACATACGTTTGCTTGATAACGTGTTATGTTCCTTAACATCTGCATTCGATTAAAAAAAATTTTTTTACGATACGTTCATTTTTATGAAAGCAATCGAGTTAGTTGCTATACTCAAATATGTTGTTTCTATAAACATCAAAGGGTTCAAAATCATTTCAAGAGATGCTATGATTATTTTAAATTAACTATTTTCGCAGGTAATTAACACAATAATAAAGTCTAAAATTGGAACATAAAACGTCTTAATTCTCGCAAAATGTCTCGATTTTGGACTATTAATTATTTGACTTATTTGATTAAAATTATTTGATTAAAACCGCTATTTAAAATCACTTAAAATGATTTTAAATACAAAATTGAATAAATGGCACTCTTATATAATTTTTTAAGTGTATATTTACGTCGCCTTAATCAGCCTGCTGTAATACAAACGTATGTTTTAAATTTTACGCCAATTTACCAATAATTCTTGAAACAGCAAACAAAACTACTTTCAGGTTCCCGGCACTATGAAAAAGAATTTAATATAAGATCGAACTATAAATATCGAGATGTAATTTCGATAAACTCATCGTATACGTATAATAACAAAATTCTAATTCTCTCTTCATTTTATTTGTATAATCTCCGTATTTACTTTATTCCTTCGTAATAACTAAAATTGAAATTATGTAAACGATATCGCTGTATTAAATATCGCGGGAAAAAAAATGAGATAACGCGTGCGACTTGCATAACAAAACGCTTTATTAATCTTCAAACAAAAAGGACATCACAGTAGTGTAATCAACAAGATAATCTAATTAATAATGATCTCAACAGTCTGATCATATCTCCTACTTGTGCGAGTGAATTATAAATCATGCAATTGCATAATTCAACTCACGATTTCATACATTCGTTATTCGCAAAAATATTACGCGTAAATTCTCGCGATGTTTCTGCCGATTAATTTAACATAAATTTTACTAAATTTCTTGAATATTAACATTTTCTTTTATTAAACTGAATTTTTTAAACGCGAATGAAATTGGGATTCATTAGTAAAGTCGAATCGAAGCACGAACCTCTGACTTGGCTAATATAGTAGCGATAAAGGCAAACGGAAATCTCCCCAGATTGCTCTACAATTTAGATGATACTTATTTATTCGAGAAGTATATAATACATCGATCTTATCAGCACACATGAGAAAAGAAAACATACTTTCTCGATGAGTAATACTTGGCTTCCGTATGTCGGGCGCACGATGATTCTCTCTTTCATTATAATCTAAAAGCTACCACTTGTCTATGGAACGGACTGTGAAATTAACGCTCTTGTCGGAACGTGCTACAAGTTTGTCGCTAAACGGTTATCACTGCTCTGCTGCATCTACCAGGTAGATCATCCGTGATTCGGTTGTTATTGCGCGCGAAGACGCGTTATAAACAAACGCCATCCGAAGTGCCGGCAAGAATCGGCAATCGGATTCTTTTCTTTTTTTTCTTTTTCGAGAACGCAACAAACGGAAAACACAAGAGACGACGCGTATCATCTGAAAAAGAATTCGACTTACAAGTACGAAAATCGGCATGATCGCGAGGAACGAGGAATATTTTTCTTTTGTCATGTTCTTATATATATAATATATGTATATTTAATCTTCGCAATACTACGTGGTCTCTGTACCAAAAACAAAAAAGTAGGTGACGCTTATAAAACGTACTCACGTAATTATAAAAGTATCCGAATAACATCCGGTAAAATTCTCGGAAAAACCGCAATAAAAGCTGTTAGCCAAAACGACATTGAACTTCCTTTTTTCAATGTCCGTCAAAGTTCAAAAAAAAAGACAAACAAAAAAGAAAACTTCTGCGTGACTCTGCACGTTATGAACTTTGTAGGCGAATACTGCCTGAAAGAAAGGCACGGCTGCCTTGATTACAGCAAACGAAGCAGTTTCGTTGTATGCATGTCGGAAAATTATTACGTAATGGATTTCGAAGATCCTAATCTTAAATCCACCGCGGAAAATCGCTGCCTTAAATCGCAATGCAAAACGTGTGTCGGGGAAGATGAAATGTCCTCATAATTGAAAAAACCACGGGAACAATCGTACTAATCTAATTTATACAGTCGTAACATTAAAATACATCATGGAATTCATCCTTAAACATTTCACTAACTTACAACGTTTTATCGCGCGGCACGTTTTGCTTAAAACATAAACGCCACTCTTCTCGCTCTAAATCTCGGCTAGATGTATTGATTGGAAAAGAAAAAAAAAACTAAAGAGGCGTGGTGCCGGCGTTACACAACATGAAACGTATCTGCAAACGGACGAAGGGGAATGATCAACGAAGATCCGCAACGAATACACGTCGAGGAACGACTCCACTGTAGGCAAGAGAACAGAGACAGCGGCCGTACGATAATTCGCGATTCGAAACAACACTGTTACGCGGGAGAAGGAACACGTAAACAGTTAATAGCAGGCCGCGATTGTTCGCTCGAGTGTTACTTGATCGGCTTGCCCCAAGCAAACTGTATTCCCAACCGGGGGATATCGCTGCCGGTGGACGATTCGTCCTCGCTGCTGGACGCCGACGTTTCCTCGGAGATCATCGCTTCCCCGCCAGCTTCCTGTGGTCTCTGACCACCACCGACATTACAATCATCCACCGCCGCTGCTGCTGCCGCTGCAGCAGCCGCGACTGCGGCGGCCACTGCAGAATTCACGGCAGGTGTCGTAGACGACGTGGAAGACGATGAAGATGACGAGGAAGGCGACGATTGATCTTTCCTAGGACGTCGTCGCGAGACCGGCGTCGAGCTGAATGAAGGCGACCATGCGGCCGCTTCTTCTACTGCCGTGGTCCGTGCCGAATCACATGTAGTAGAGATACTTTTCGATCTCGCTCTGGTGTCTATGGCAGGTCTAGTGTTCGGTGTCAACCTGAGCGATCCTTGCCTGGACACTGTCGTTGCGCCCTCGGAGGACCTGGCAACTTTCGGCAATGTGCTGAGCGAGTCAGACGTCCCCCCCTTAGATAAATCGTCGATTTCCAGCGTCCAAGAAACGGAGGCGCCCTTCTCGACCATGAACTTCACCATCGATGACGAATGAGCGCCATTCTTTTCGAGCGAATAGCTGTGTTCCATTTGTTCCGCACCCGCGGATCGAGTTAACCGTGGGTTAAGCTGATTCGCAAGAACACTCACCCAGTCGTTCTTGTTTCGTAGCTTCCACTGTAGCTCCTCGTTCCGCTGGGACAGCCGCTTGTTGTGCTTCGAGACTTGATGAATCGATTCGTGAAGCATTTCGTTCTCGTGCGAGATTTGTCGTTCGAAAGATTCTTTCCGTTGAAGCTGAGCCTTCAAGTCCTCGCATCTGGCCTCCGCCATATCGAGCCGCATTTGCAAAGCGTCCTTCTCCTCGATATCCCGCCTATAACTGTCCAGCTCTGATCGAAGAGCAGCATTCTCTTGACTCTTCAGCTCGAGCACAGATCTCAGTGACTCGATCTCCGCCATCAGCGCGGCACCCTGATCGTGAACCACGGATCTTCTCATCTCTTCTTTGCGAGCCAGCTCATTGATTTGCTCGGCACGTAATTTCGCGATTGTCGCACGATGCTCCCTCGTGACTTCATCCAGCCTGATGTCGAATTTGTGCCTTTCCTCTTTTAAAGTTTCGACGAGCGTGGCAACCTGTTTCGTCCTAAGAGCCTCCACTGGAAAATCGAAATGTTAACTTGAATTTTTCATTTTCAGATGGCAAATTGTTATAATCTTTATCATTATACTTTATGTGGAAAATTTAAATATATAATTTGTTCTAGTATTCCTAGTCAACTTTTTATTTTTCGTTATTTAAATATCAATTAATATTAATGGGTATAATTATTGACATGTATTAATAACAAATTAATAACTTCCACCGGCAACTCCGATAATTACTGTTTAGAGACACTATTGATATTTTGATTGTGAATTTTGGATAAATTTAAATCTATAAAAAATAGGTACAATACAATTCGATTATAATGATAAAAATTCATTGCTAAAGCTTTGCCAAAGATCAGAATTTTTTTAGCTTTTTATATAATTCGGAGCAATAAAACATTTGCTCTATTTTTCGAAGACCTGCTGACGAAAGAGTCAAAATTCATGTTGCCGATAAAGTGTCAATGTTATTTTTATATATTCAATGCTATCTGTTGTGTGTATATATATATTGAAAAATAAAAGAGATGTAAGTTAAAAAGAAAGACAATTCGTCTACTAGTGTTTATTTATCACGTTAAATATGCATCAAAAAAGAATTTTTCTATTATTAAATAAATAATAAATAAATAATAAATAAAGATTCCATATTTCTTTCGATGTGATCTCAATTTTATAATTTAATTTAAATATATTTTATATTGATCCTGAGTTGAAAAGCAAAAGTATATACAAAGATAAACGAAGAGCACACATTGAATCTATAATTAGCGGCTATCGAAACGTCGAACGTTACGTGAGAACTAAATTAAGAACCAAATCCTTCAGCGAAGAGTTCGAAATATTTTCTAGAGAGAAAAGAAAAAGACGACAGGCATATTATTAGGATTAATCGCAAATATTCGAGTTGTGCGTAGGCACTACTGAGTCGTTCACTTTAATTAATAATTGTTCCACTTCGTGCAGGCGTGTCATACACCGACATTAGGACGATTACGCTCGTTGAGTAACACGTGAGTAACACGAAGTATAATATCTACTGGCGACGGTTTGTATCTGTTCAACAATACAGTTTTTCGCATTTATTTCGCGGCGCATATACCGTTCAGATATCTTTTTTTCAACCACGTATTGTGTCATCGCGACGTGTGTATATATACATATGTATATATCCCCGCGAGAAAGATCCGAAGAAAATAAACAGATATGTTACATAAGACTTACACTCATCGCGTAGCTGGTCCAGAGCTTTACGGTGATCTTCCCTTTCCACTTCGAGTCTTTCCTCCATGCTGACGCATCTCGCGCGTAAAACGTCGATCTCCGAAAGCAAGGCCGATCGTTCGTTTTTCATCTCCTCGCAATCGACCTTCAACTTCTCAAAATCCTTCTTCAGTTTAGGAGTAGCAAAAGCGTCCAACTGAAAGACACGCAGTTTTATTACGTCGTTAGTTCGCGAAGATCTCTCGCGTTTTATGTTAAATAACAAACAATGGTAGCGCGTTTAGCAGAAAAAGCAACTTTATAATTGTTATAAAATTCTAATGTGATTAATCTTGCCTTTAGTTTCTCGCTGATTTTAAATATTTAAATCAATCGTATTCAAGAATATTAGAACAGTTGCAAAACTGCTTTTTCTGTTTAATGCAGCCATTGATGAAAAATAAAACCCAGAAATACATAGAAAAACGTAAAGTAGTAAGCGAATTAGATCCAGTTTCACAACTCACGGTTAACTCTTAACCGAGGTTGAACTTGTTTCTCATCTCTTTCCAATTCTAGAATTGGAAAGAGATAATGAATAAGTTGAACCTCGATTAAGAGTTAACCGTGAGTTGTGGAACTGGGTCTTAGTCAATCACAATAGAGAACGTAAGGCAATAACTTTGCCATGGGTATATATAAAATGCGTACCTCGAACGCCAAGTAGCCTACGCTCACAGCGAGTGCCTGTGCGGCCCGTTCTGCTTGCTCCACGCGGAAATCCACGTAGGGCACGATGGTCTGTGCGGCCTGATCTCGGGTTTCCAGCGATGTCCTCACCGTTACTGTGCAGGTGGTATTGTGGGGAGTCTCTTTGGACTCACGATCTGCAATCAGCGTCGTCATCGAGATGCATCAGTTATTCCCGATCGGTTTATTCCCGAAGATCGCGACGCGGGCACGGTCGTCCGTCGTCGGCCAGACTGACCCCCCCGCTCTGCCGTATCAATGAACCGACCCACGTGCCATCAATCTACATAAGTATCTCGATCGTACGTAATATACGTGGACGCCGCGCTGTCCTTATTACCCTCTATCGTTCGCAACCACCCTAATTATTGCGGGGAGGTCAATGTATAATCCCGACAGTAATAAATCGTTTGCGCTCGTTCACTCGACACTGTTGAAAATTTGTATACACCCAGACTGTATCCCGTATCAAAGAGAGTTCGGCAGAAAGTTCGATGGAAAGAAAGAACTTGGAAAGTCGAAACTCGTCCTGTCTCCGTCGAGTCCAATCGATGTCAACTCCGCATCAACTTGACACATGACACACGCGCACACAGAGAAATTAGAACGAACGGTACAACCGTCCAACAACATCTATAAAGTGATAGATTTCCCACGTTTACGTCGCATTTTGATTTATGAAATTTCACGTGAAGAGCGGACTTCTTTCTTTTTTCTTCGAGAATCGAAGCGTGTGATTATTGTTCAAGTTCACCGCTCAATGAAGAGACACCGGGTTAAGGTCGACCGTTGCGACGCGCAGTTCTAGTTGCAAAACTGCCAAAAGACTGCGAGCTGCCAAGAAAATTTGCTTCCTACACGTTCCTTCTAGCACCTGCCCTCCCCTCCGTCACGTCATCCGTCAGAAAAACTCAAGTATTTTGGGAACGGATCTACGTCGCGTCGGGACATTTATCCCCGACGCGCGCAAGAAAGGCGCGACGTAAACAGATCCGTATATCAACAATTATCCTTGACGCTCGATTCTACAATGAACGCGACATTCGAACGGTACATTCAACGGCTACCCACAAGAACGGTCGATTCGTCGATAGACTTATTGATTGATTCTAATCAGGATTGTCATTCGTAACAATCTGCTGGTCAAGTTCGCGCTTCGACTGAATTAGCACGAGCCACAGGCCACCTCAGAGAGCTATATGTCTCCCACCCCAACGCTCATTCCGCCTTGCCATCTTCCTAAACATTCTCCTACCTTCCCACACAAGGTGGAACCGCCAGGATAATAAGCGAAGACGATGAACTATTTTTTCCCGCGAGTCCCTTTCGCAGGAGATACGACTTTTCCCTAATGGACTTTCTATAATGAACCGTAAATAATAGATCAGAGTAGGTTGTAAGCGAATCAGTAGTGTCATAAAGCAACAATAATCAGTGACTGCATGAAGATGACCAAATTTCTTATCTTACGATTAAAAATTGATTATTATGTGCCTTGAGAACTACCATTCTTCTGATTGGTTGAAATATTGTGACGTAACGATTTAATATGATTTATTCTGGATGTGTAAGTTTCTTAAGATTTATAATTTATAATTCTGACTTACCACTAATATGATATAAGTGTTAACTAATGGCTTATTGTAGAAAACTCATAAAAGATCTTCCCTTCTTTGAAGAAAACCCCCTCTCGCTGGGTTTATTGAAAGTCATGCTTTTAAAGCCACTCGTCGCTCAATAAAGTCCTCCGTGACGATCGTATTGTACTTCCGGCGTTCCTGGATGCCAAAACCGTCGAGTAACTCGAGTTTTCCGATTTGGAACCAGCCGTCCTTAGATGGAAGAAGAGGCGTGCGTGTTCGCGCTTACTTACGGTCGTCGAGCATCGCGGGTCGCGACGGTCGATGGTCGTACATAAACGTCTCTTATGTTCAGAATACCGCGATGAACGCGAGAGCGAGGAACGCGAGAGCGAGGTACGCGATCGATTATCCCATGGAACAGCGCATCTTTTCAGACTCCTTTCCGCTCTACAGACGCGGGAGTTGAACACGCAGAACACTGCTTTCGCTATTCCGTTACTATTTGGGACAAACAGCCGGCTCTCGATAGCAATCCCTCTCTCGCTCTTTTCAGCGCCGGCGGTAGACTAAGTCGAAATGAACTTTTCAAGAGTTTCCAAAGGAAAGCACCAAGGCGCCGGGTAAACAGGTTGACTTTTAGTGCTCGGGACTATAGGGTGAAAGCCGTGACTTTCTTTGAAACGCCAAAGAAACTCATATGCTAAGGAAGACGCACATATACGCATTACAATACGCGAGCGAGGACACCGCGGCGGCTCATCCGGATGCACGGGCGAGCGCGTGCGATGCGTTTTATTGCACCGGCGAATTAATGCGCTTGACCGTGCCTGTGCGTGAGTGCGTGCGTGCGTGCGTGTGTGCGTGCGTGTGTGCGTGCGTCGCAGATAAACGTGGGAATTTTTTTAGAAACCGGCTGTCCATTAAAGTGGCACGGCTAATGGATTGGAAAGTACAACGCGCGAAACGTGAATTCTCAATTTATCTTGTCCTTTTGCAAAACGAGTTTAATTGTCGTTTCACAAAATGACAAAAGTCTTAATAGCCTGATCAAGTCTCCTGATACCGGTGGAACTGGTCGACGACAAAGAAGATCCGCGAAAGGAACTTGCTCCTGTTAAGGTAGAATCGAAAACGTACCTTTTATCGACGTCACGGAGGATTTCTGTTTCGCACTGGTGTTGGCTGCTAATCTCCTCGTTATTGTTGGCTTTCGCGCCGAAGGCGGACTTTTTTCTGTAAAGAGAATGTGTTGCGTTAACGAGAGCATGTTAAATACTAAACGGTAGTACTTGAGCCCGCGTACTTGCCAGCGAGCGTATCGGGTACCGTACGGCGAGAACCGTTTTATCGTTCGTACGAGATTGAAGTTCAAATATTAAGTACGAACGTTTATTCTATCCAAGGTCTTTTTTCTCGTGTGTTATTATTGTATTTTGTCCGTTTAATAATATATATATATACGATTTAACGCGCGAGACTAACTATCTTTTAAGAAACTGGATTAGATTGTTATTAATATTATAATTAACATAGCGCAAGTGGTTTTATTATTAAGGACGATTTTGACGAAATTACGATTAATCGGTAATTAATTCAACCAGCGAAATTGCTTGCTGCAAAATTTCTAACTACATAATTCGTTGCTCCCAATCTACATTGGAAGCGTTTGATATTTATGGCGTGACTGTAACATGGTAAAATAATTATGATTAGGAGCTCCATTTTTATAGTTATTACTTCTATAATATTAATAATAATTATTATAATTCTACAAAAAATATATAGTTGGCACGAAAATGACTATATAAATTATAGTTAAATTATGATAATTACTACCATTTTTTCCCTTTAATCTTTTCATATTTATTAAACGACCAAAAAATCCATTCACAATAACAAAATAGTACAGATACTTATTATAATATTTATTTGATAAGATATTTGTTGCAACATTCAAATTATATAATTTATTATTCCGAATTTTTTCATATGTAAAAAAAATCAGTAATTTGTCCAAATAAAACAGTTATTTAATTATTACATATTATTTAATTATTTAATCGCTGATTAAATTTGGTCAGAGTCACCCTTAAAACCTAATCTGCGAAAAGATGACCCTGAAACGTTCAGTCGGCGTGAATATTCATCGCGTCAAGCGGCAGACCTGTCAGAGGATTTCTCCTGGTCTTCGCCGTGCCTTGGGGGGGAAAGTAGCAAGGTGAAAAGCCACGAGTAGACTTTGTTAACATGACCGTAACGATGATTGCAGGCGCCTTCCTATTTACCGAATAGCAGGAAAAAGGTCATAGGAGAGTAATTTTTTGAAAATGTTCCAAGACGTGTATTACTTATCGACTTTAACGCATTGTTTCGCGAATGGTAAACAGGTGAACGTAGTCAAGTCCCGCGAGAGACGCTCTTTCTCTTTCTCTCCTTTCATCGTCGCTCGTCACGGCAGCGGTGCCTCAACCGCCCCAACCGGAAATACGCGACGGTGCTCCCGTTCCTCGCCGCGCATTCTGCCCTCCCTTCTCCTGATTATCATACCGAAGCGTATACATACGCACGTTACACGGCGTAGTTACCTAATAATCTAGAATGACAGGACTGGCGAGCGTATAATGTGTATATTTACCGAGTTCCACCGTCGCCACGTCGATGCAGTTCTTCTTCGCGTCGAAACTGTTGACGCGAACCTGATGGTGATTGACGTGGCCGTTCGAGACGAACCTCCGAGGCGGGTTCGCGGACGTCGGTGATCTCTCTGAAAATAAATGAGAACATTCGCGACGTGAAACATAAGGTCTGTTTTTTATTCCTGCATCAGACTGCACTGAAACTTTCTTTCTCGCTTTCGCCAAATATCAGGCTATACATCTATCTCACTTTAAGTTCTAAAAGTGTATTTTACGGCTACAGTTCAGCTACAAAAAACAGACCTATTATGCGAAGTGAAAATGCACGGAGAGAGAGAATCTCAGAGAGAAGAGATTAATAGTATTATCCGCGGGGGAAAACGGGAGATCATAAGATTAGACTGGTTGAAGAAAGCAGCAGGTGGTCGTCGATAGAGCCGATTTTACCGCGCATGATACACACCGGAAAGATCACCGTTATGCCAAATCCAACCCCTTCTACCTCGTTTGAAGCTGCCCAGACGCATCTTCGCCGAGTCTCGGGCGAAGTCCGTCCTCATCGGGACGGTCCTGTCCTTCGATCCTTGTTGGCCCATCTCGTCAGCTGCCTTCGTTCACCATCTATCCATTACAATCCATAAGTGAGGTCGTCCGTGATCCCCGTCGACGGCGGCGCAACTGGCCCCGCGCGCGCTACCTTCATCCTACCGCCGTCGTAACTCGTGAGCCGAGCGTGAGAATCACAATCGTACGTGTGTATGCCGTCGTGCCGATGTTGTTCATCAGCATAAACAACGGTATACAACGGGTATATCTTCCGCCTTTCAGAGTGCCGCCGCCGCAGCCGCCGCTGCCGCCGCCGGCGCCGATCGATCGCGACGCTGCCGTTCTCCTTCGGCACGCGAGAGAGCCGCCGCTATTATGTTGTACCTGGTCGCGTATCGTGTATCCCACGTCGCGCGTTATCTCGTTCCCCGAACACCCGACACCGATCGGCGAGGATCGTATGCGTGGCTCCGTTATGTCACACGGCGATCACGCGTCGACCTACGCGTGCCCTACCTCATACCCCGGTGAATTCCAACGTGCAAGAGATCACGAACAGCTCGCGACTCTGACGTTCGATCTATGATTTTCTCCCCTTCGTTAAGAACCCTTCGCGCGTGGGTTCAGCGGCTGCCGATTCCGACGGCGATTGCGTAAGGCCATGAGGGGCGAATCGAGGGACCGGTTGTCGCGTACCGACAGTCGTCGACCTTGGCAACGCACGTGGTCGTCGCTTGGTCGGGTACACCTGCTGCTGTTGCTGCTGCTGCTGCCACTGATGGTGCCGCCGCTGACGAGAGTGGGGATGGGAGAACAGGCGAAGAAGGGTGGCAGGCATCCTCGCCGAGCGACGGAGGTGCACGATGATGCATCGCGAATCACGAAGATGCAAAGAAAGCACGATGAAAGAGTCCGAGGTGGCCGGAAATAACGCCACTGAGTGACGTTGACCCGTACAGTTGTCGACGTGGTGCCGTTAAGGCAGATATCGTGGACCTGGGCGCAGGTTGCACCTTGCACGGGCACCTCACGTTTTACCGTTCACGGTGGGACCAACGCGATATGGCCACATAAATAATCAGCCTTGTAACGGGAACGTCGATTCCGATGCGACAGGTGGAGGATAAAACGGATCGTCACCGCGCGAGATATGATTGATCTAGTTTAGGAGGAATAATCCGTAACAGAAATTCATAAAACGGGTGATATGCAAGAACGTAGGCTTTCACACACGCATAATTCGCACGCACGTGCTCACGCGTGCGCGCGCGAGCAGAGAAAAGGGCCGAAGGAACGTAACGGGGAAATAGGTCAGGGAAGAGGCGAGGCTTCGGAAACACTCTTGTCCTCGCACACAATCGCGTCGTCGAAGAACAATCGCAACTGGAACGAAATCGCAGTCCGGTCGAAGGTGTCCGGTCACCACGGAGAATCCAAACGAGAGAACGAGAGTCCATTCAGTCCGGGCCACCGCCTGGATGTACCGAGCGCACTCCGGTAACTCGTTCGCTAACGAGGCATCGGTTGTCAGCGGCTGTGAACCTTCTTACTCTCTCTTTCTCTTTTTCTGTCATTTCTTCCCCCGTGTATGGGTTCCTTACGCACCGTCACGCACTATCCGGTGACCCGATTTTAAACGTGTGAGAGCGAGGAACGATAGGTGCGCGTCTCGCGGGAGAAGGACGACGATAGACGGCCTAATGCATCGGAGATACACATACACGTACATACGTATCCATCTATATATGTACACACGTGCACCACACTGTACGACCTAATACGAGAGCCACCGAGGACTGCCGACCGGATGGTGGATGTTGGATGCGACTGCGGCGAAGCTGCGCGATGCGCGCCGGCTCGACGCAGTTTCCTCTTACTCTACAGTGGAAGCAAAATGACGCCTTGTGTTCCCCATTGGCGCCGGCAAAAGGGGCAATAAAGTTCCTCGGCGTCCTCGATGACTCGAGCTTTTACTCTCGGGTCGATAAAGAGACCTCGCCTTTCTCTCCGGTAGGTAAACGTAAAGGATCCGGAGATCTCTTCTGCTTGCGCGTATCCTTCTTGTCAGGTTAAACATTGACCCTTACAAATTAGGGCAATTCCGCTTTGTATGAATTTGTACGAACAACCCGTGAGATCACATTAATATATTTACTATATATCTCCAATGCGAGATAAAATCGGCTCTGTTAATTTTTAATTCGTTTTGACTGACTTTAAGAGGTCACTTTTATTATTACGAAAAGATTAGTATTAATATTATTCACAATAGCTAAAAATAAGTTCACACAAGGCAACATTGTATCTATTTTCCCGAATGCAAATAAAGAGCTCGTACTAACAATAAGTCACATTGAGAAAACCTTACGTATACCTTGCATATTAATTTATGCTTAAAAATTCATTCAATAAATATAATTTTGATCACGTCTTCGTCTTTATGTGACGTTTTCATCCTAGCATATTGCAAATTCTTTAAATATAGATATCAATGCTACTTACTTGGCATATCCTTACTTGGGCCACTACTGAGGTCGCTCATGGAACTACGAACAGAACTCCTGGCTGTTTCCTGCGTCGGCGACTTCATTTCTTGCCAACCACGCATCCTCCTAAGACAAGAATATTTCCAATATAATTCGTGATACAGAAAAAAATGCAATTTTATCATTGCTCGGCGATCATATATATATATTTGGAATGAATAACAAAATTATTAATAATAACAAAAAATAAATCGCTTATTAATAAAAATAAAAATCTATATTATATATTTATTATATTGAGTTTTTATTTAGAGTTTTAGTTGGGCTCACCGTTTATCCTTATTATTATTGTTGTTCGCATCGCCTGCTTTCTTCGACGCTGGCCTCGTGGAAGGTGACAAAGTGAGATTCTGCAATACTCTTGATTTCACTTCTTTCCTAACTGATCTCGTTCTCTGCTCATTTTTACCAGCCTCTATCTTATTCATTACAGCGTCCCAGCGACCACCCTTTCTGGCGGATCTCTGAGAACGTCTCGCTTCCTTTTCCGCATCGTCTTTCGAAGACGACTCGATCATTGCCTTGATCTTCGAGACAACGTTTCTCTTTGGCATTTTGTATTTTTTCAAAGGCATCGTATCGGCTTTGCTCTGTGGTTTGGGCCTGATGTTTTCGTTCTTTTCAATTTTTTCGATCGCTGTGACTTCAGCAGAGGTCGTTGTGTCATTCATGTTGCTTGTTTCATCTGATGCCTTTGCGGGGCTCTACACACACATACACATACACACAAATTTTTTTGAAATTCCAAAAATTCCTTTCTTTTAACTAATTCTAAACCTTGCCTTCACGTTAACGTACCTGTAAGTAATCCATGATAACATTCGCCACAATAGGGGAAGGCTGGCTCCTTTGGGAGAGTTCGGTATCTCCGGTATCAGGAGTATGGTCATCATTCTCTTCCGGCGCTTGCTCACCAGGCGCTTGTAGCTTGTCCAAGTCCGAGTAAATTCCGCTCGAATCCATTTCTTCTCCGGTGAAACTGGGGCATACGCGTTCGCCCGGTGCACAGAACAGCGTGCCATCGATTACTTGCGCCTTTCTGTCGCCCCGCACAATTTCCTCATGTGCATCCGCGTCACTCTCGGTAAAGAAATCCGAATCAGTCATTGGATCTTGTCGGCAAGGCGCAGGAAGATTGACCGGCGGTACTGCCATAGATGGTGGATCCGCACCGCGGCTGGCTGGTCTCGAATTCTCGCCGTCTCCTTGATAGCCCGCTTCCAGACTAGTGATACTTGTTACTGATGTGACGAAACTTACTGGCACGGTGTTACCTCTGATCGGCTCCACGGGTTTAGGGTCGAGTGGTAGTTCTTCCGGCGAGGGTGTTCTCTCGGTACAGCCCTCCTCCGCGGGTTCCACGTCGACTAGTGGTCTCGTCGAAGCGGACGCTCGGGTTAACGCCAATTTCGAGCCAGCCGATCCAGTGAGATTCTCGCAGGATGGTGTCCTGGAGCATTCCAACGCCACCGTGAAATCTGTCATCTGGTCCGGCGTCAATATACCAAGACTCTCGTCGTGTTCGAAAGAGTTCTGTTTGTTTAGCATCAAATAATGCGGAGCTGGGCTCGCATCATTGTAACTGCCCAGAGCTGATTCTACGAGACAGGTGTCACCGACATCCTCGATCATACTCAGCTGAGATTCTTCAAGTAGCCTGTCATAACGAAACAACATGAAGCATTCGTGAGTCCCGTAATGGAACCGCACTTGAAACGTGTGTATGATATCCATACCTGAATAAACTGCTTTTCTCCTCGCTGAGATGCACCAATTGTTGCACATCGTTCTTGTCGATGTCCCATGCGGGTGATATCGTGTATGTCTGATCTACTGCCGAATCAGCTAAAACACGAGATTGCGTTTCGCTTACGTTAACACTATATCAGAGCATATCTACGTATTTAATTAATTATAAATGTGAACGTGAATTACTTTTGATGGTCGGTGAAGACGTTGCGAATCCCGTAAATTCCCGCGGAGTGGGAGATTCGTCCTCGCTGTTAAATTGAAAGCATCCCGAGAAGATAGTTGATCGACGACTTCCCGTCAGGAGCCTCGACGCCTCGAGTACTCTCGATTTCGGGAAGAACGACGGTCGTGCTGCTCGTGGAACAGGTATCCGACTCTCCCCTACGTTCTGCGAACAAGAGAACAGTGGACAAGGTATGAGCGCGCAATTTCTTGAGTCACGCAAAGATCATCATAGTAGAAATGATAAAAAAAATTAATTACTCCCTAGTTACAATTAATTATTTAGAGTAGTAATTATATATATATATATTTTTTCTTTTTTTCAAGACCTGGTCCAATTTGATGCGAGGTGGAGTCCATTGTCCTTGGCCTACCTCCAAATAATAACTCCATCTCTCAAGAAATGAATCAGAAATGTCTCTGACAGTTGGTTAATTTAATTTTAGTTCGTAACAGCGTATCTCTCTCTCTCTCTCTCTCTCTCTCTCTCTCTCTCTCTCTCGCTTTCGTGCCTTTTCCTCTTTATAAACGCGGATAACTGCGCGATTTTGTACGGTGCCTTCTTTTCGCCGTAACACGTAACGGATACATGTAACGCTAAGCGACGATGAGCACGAGATAATAACGACTAATTACCAAGCTCGTTTTCTTTCCTCGGAGAGGCGCGAGATATATTAATGTCGCCACTTAAATGTCCAATAACTCAGCGTCGGAGTTTATTTTTCTTTCCTCTCCGTCGATTCAAAGTGTACCATCAGAACGAGGCAAAACTGTGCTAGCGTGTCTACGAATAATAGCAGATATCGTCGATAGCTCTCCCCGTTCCGAGAAACGGGACAGCACGTAACTGACGAGTGCGTGCGTGAGTTCACCGACGATAGAACGCTGAGCATGTGGACGAGACTGAGAACTAGGTTACTGCGAACCGCTACACGGGTCGGGCTCCCGACCGTGAATTACTGGCGGATCCTCTTTTCCTATTGCCGAACCGCGCGTATTAAAATTTTCGTAACCGATCGTCGCCGTGCCGTTGGTAAAAAGAGAAAAAAAAAACAACGCACGAATACAAATGACAGTGGTAACAGTTTTGCTCATCACGCAACGGCGTCGAATAATCTGTCCAATTTATCTAAGGTAATCAGGCCAATTTATCTAGAGGCGCCAAAGTGTAAACAACGCAGCGGAAGTACGTATTTTTTTTAATATATCACGACATTTCCTTCGTTCGAGCTTACGCACGAGCGTGACGTTCTCTTCATCTCGCGTCTACATCACTTATAGAGACTCTAACGGAATCCGGCCATGAGCGATTGTATCAAAATTCTACGAGGAAGAAAGGTACATATACTTCTACCGTGTATATATTACCGTCCTGTTTTAATTTATACTGTCTCACTCTATAACTTTAAATGTAAGTAAACTGCCTGTAAGAATCTCCGTGGTTATTAATACGTAAATAATACATTTATACAGCGATAAGATATAATTTGCAAACAATTGGAATGTTTGCTTATGAACGAAGTTAATTGCAATCGCTCTTATAGGCAATTAACTTATCTTTGATTTATTCTTGGAGTTACAAAACTATATTTTTACTTTAATTTATAACTTTAATTAAGATTATAGAGTAAGACAAGTAAAAGTTAGAGTGAAATAACATACATATATACAGAGAGAAAGTATTTATATCTTTCTCTCTCGTAGAATTTTGATAAAATTGACCAGACTATATTATCTATAATCTTAAAGTTATAGATTAAAGTAAAAATAGCTTTGTGATCCAAGAGTATAAATCAAATATAAAAACAAACAGCATTATTTTAATTGAAAATTATTTTATGAATTTAATAACAGCATTAATGAAATAAAATTTAATTAAGACAATAGCATGACATATTTCATTAACATTATTGTGTGTGGGTGTGAATTAACTAATTTATTTTTAATTAAAATAATGCTGTATTGATGTAGCATTTATTTGTGTATAAAAGCGATTGCAGTTCGTTGATAAGTCCATCAATACAGAGGCTTGCTGTAACATTGTTGCAACGTAGGCAATGTTGCGGCAATATCGCTGGGAATGATGCGTGCTGTACAAGTAGTGTACATACATTTCGTTAGAATCAACAGAAGTTACGCGAAGCGGTAACGTAATGGGTCAGCAATCATCACGGTCACACCTGTTTCCCGCCTGCGCCTTTCACATCCTTAAATTTTATTCTCTATCGTTATCGAAATATCCATTTTCTCGGTGCTTCGGGTGTGCCTAAGTATAATATATGCGGGCGCCACAGCACGAGGCGACGACGTGTTGTCGCGGCAATAAAATGCCAAGGCAGAAAAAAAAGCGGCGAGTCAGCGTAGTGGTAGAGCCGTACCCTCGTGCGGCAGCGATTGCGAAGAAAAGGAGAGCGTGTGTGAGCCGCGAATTAAAAAATTGTGAATAAAATTTGCATGCCGAGCGAGGTCCCGACTATGCCCGGTATGCAAAATGAAGTGGCAAAAGGCTAAATCTCGCACGGGTTTATCCGCGAAGCTTTAATTCGAGCCAATTTGTGCCGACGCGTGTTCAACAGTCATGGTTTGTTACTTTTCGAAACGAAAAACGAGAAAACCGCCCACCTTTAATACCACGATGTGCCAAGTGCAGCCTAGTGCGTCCGCGACTCTTGGATGAATTTACAAGGCAATCTAATTTTTACGGCAACTCGTCAAGTTTACAGAGCTAAGTCGTCGAGTGATACAAAATATTTCTCTTCTCCTTTCTTGCCCGGAGGCGAAATCGCGGAGAAAATGATACCGCCGCGTACGGTACCACATATTTCTATTCAGGTAGAAACTTAAGACCGTATTTTATTACGGAATTTCTCATGCCGCAATTATCGACTTGTATGTCACGCAATTAAGATAATGCGCGCGGCAGCGTGACTTGTAACACTGGCTATATATCGATGGCGTAGTTGCCGGCGCGGAGTACCGCGGCGATTGATTATAATTCCAATGGAATACATTCCCGCATCCGTGGCACGCGTTTACGATCGACCGCCGAGCTCCTAGCCCTGTTCATGAATCCATGATCCAACAAAGATTGGAGCTACCACGACGCGAGTAGCGTCGTGATAAGAAGCTTCCTTTTTTTCCATTTTAAATTTCAATGCTTTCCAGCAAGAAACATATCGATTGGTATTCAGAGTCTGTTGTTTATCTCAAGACTGTCTTAAGTAATGTCTTATGCCGATTGTATAATAAGTCGATAATCGATAGTCCTAAGTCTTATCGATGAAGTTGATAAATAGCCAACTTGTACCACTAACGCTGATTGGTCAACTTCATCGATTAACACTAAGACGTCCGACTACAGATTCATTGTAGAATCAGCATTAAGATGCTAATACGACTCTCTGATTGGTTCATGACATCTTAAGACTGCACTTAAGAATCTTAAATATAAGAATCGAATGAATACTGGCTATAGAGTGCTTTCCATGTATGCCCGTCTTTACTAATATAGATTACTTTAATGTCGGTTCAACTTACTCTTCATCTTTTTCTGATTTTTAAAATTAGGAAAAGATAAAGAGTTAGTTGAACCGAGATTATAATTAAATTAGAGATAATAATTAAATTGGTAGAAATGGACATTAGTGACGCAACAAGTTGATAACATAAAACATCATTCTATCTTTTTTGACATTCAATGAATAGCAAAGACAGGATGAAACTTGTGTTGACTTGTCAATAAATGGAAAGCACCCTATACGTCTTTTACTGAAAAGCATTCAATTTAAAATTGAAAAAAAAAAAGTTTTTTGTCACGCCAGATGATACATTCGATCTGTTCTTTTTAGTTGAATTTTTTGCTCTTTTCAGTTCAGCGTTCCTCTTTTCTTCACGTTGAAGAGAAAAAAAAAAGAAAAAATGAATTGTGCAAGATCAGGTAAAAAATGTAACATAATGTAACATAATGAATCGTTATATTCTTGTTGTTTGCCAATTTGAAGAAAGATGAAATGACCATTGTGTTACACCGTGTCTTTTGTTGGAAAACACCATTTGTCTACCTGCTGGACGGGCAGTGAGCTCGGAGTTATGTCTATTTCCAGAATCTTGGCAGAGGATTGCGTCTTCATACATTAGCGACTTCACTTATCGGATGTTACGTAAGAGGCAAAGTGTTGAACCGCGTTATCGGTGTCAATGTCAACAATACACACTAAACATTATAGTTTCATCACTGTACGGTTAACGGGAACGTGGCAAAATCTTACACACCTGACTGAGTACTGCACTTTAAACTGCATGGAAATAAATCGGAATGTATAATCTTCGCAGAGATAAGTTATCGCAAAAGTTGTTTGTCGTTATTTGTTAATATTCTTCGCGTCTGTCCACGATTGTGACGAGTTTAAATAAAATCGACAGCCGATGGATAGAAAAACTGCCGACTGCCAGGCTCGTCTCCGGGCGTGCATATAAAGACACGCATTTATAAGCACACGCTGTAAAATCGTAATTAATTTCAATAGAACCCATTGAAACAGTCTTTCTTGACGAGAACGCTATATGCGAGGAGGCAGCCACTTGTTCTGTCCCATCCAGTCGCGTCACTGTTCCCCATTGACGGAACTCGCAACAAGTTACCACGCGATATTTTGAAGAGAAGAAGAAACATACCCTGTGTCATTGGCATCTCTCGCTGCGCGGCACTGACCAGTGCTGACCAGTGACCAGGTTGCGGATCTCCCCACGGGCAACACGCTGAACGCGGCGCCGTGCCGAGTTTTTCCGCTGCGGCGCGAAACGAACGCGAGGGAGGAACGAAGCGAGGACGAGGAAAGCAAAACAATCGCGCGGTGAGGCGCGTTGAGCTCGCGAAGCGTCGGAGGATCGATAGCGACTAAACGACAGGCCGCGATCGCGTCGCGGTCGACGCGGCGTGGCGTGTACGACAATAAAACGTTCCGGATTCGCTTCGCGATCCCCGGCTACACCTGCCGCGTGCCACCACTGCCACCGCCGCCGTCGCCGTCGTTGCCGCGACCCGCCAGGCGCGTAGCGAGCGAGCGAGCGAGCGAGCGGCGATGACGATTACTCTATCCTGTCGGAACATCGCCGGTATTCGCATTCACCAACCCGTGAATCCGCGCGTCGCGTCGCTCGCCGCCGAGCGGCCACTGTGTATACACGACGAGCAACAACGTCGAATTATCGTCATTATGCGAAGCAGGCTGCTTGACCGCTCGATATCGTCGCATCGCGACAATACGTGGCAGTTTTCAAGGACACCCTTGGCGAAAATACAAACCGGAGCAAGTCGAGTGTAAGAGGAGAGTAACCAGAAATATATATGAGAAATATTTCTAAGCGAAAATTGAGATAACGATACGGGGAAAAAGCATAAACGCCTCTTTTACATTTCGTTGCCTCAATTTTCGCCTCTAAGGACCGTAAGTATATTCGTTATAGTCCTTTATATTTTAAGACCGTCTTAGGTAAGATTCTTAAGATGTTAACAGACATTTTTTAAGTCGTTACTTAGGCTTTAAGAATAAAATTCTATATTTTAAGACCGTCTTAAGTAAGATTCTTAAGATGTTAACAGACATCTTAAGTCGTTACTTAGGCTTTAAGAATAAATTGACCAGTCACAGCCGAATGTGGAGAAGAATAATTCACTATGATTAGTCAATCAATTTCTTACGGCTTAAGAGTTAAAGCTTAGGTAATGGCTTATTGTAGAAAGCCTATGTACTTAAGACAGTCAAGTAAATATAAGAACCGGCTATGAATACCAGTCCTAGAAGCTTCATTTATGCTTCTGTCACTTTCCCCTTAGGCTCATAACATACAAAAAATCTTAAGCAGTAAAGAAATTAACACGTTGGATGTGCTATTGCTTAAGGACCGTCTACAATGAGAGTAACATGGTATAATAAAATGTAAGAAATCGACCAATTACAGTCGAATGTGAGAAGAATAATCGACTATGATTGGTCAATTTCTTACAGCTTAAGCTGTAATCACACTAGCGATTGCACAATTATGATCGATGATTTTCAACCAGTTTAGAGCAAAGCAATCGATGACTACCTTACTTCGATTGAAAAGTAATCGCCAATTGCTAATCCAATCGCGCAATCGCTAGTGTGATCTATGCTTAACGGCTTACTACACAATATTACTCTCATTGTAGACAGCCCATTACGTTATGGCCTTACAGTTTCTACTGTAATCGGCCAATTCACCTATTGTACAAATTTTTCTGTGTGCCATATATGGCTCAATATATTTGATTATACTCCGATTTTTATTTTCGCCAAAGTATTTCTTTCGGTTTACCTCCGGGATTACCCGTGTCTCTCGTATCGTTTGCCTATTAGCTGAGAAGGAAAGATTTAAGGATTCGCGAGATGCGTGCCTGTGGCAATTTTATGCTATAATGTACGCATCTATAGCTTAGTTTAGAAAGTCTCGAGAATCTTCAAGATCTTCTTTACGGTCTTCCCACGCGTTAACTGTGAAATTGACGTTAATTGTGAAATTAATCTAGTCGAAGCGAGATTTTCTTAAAGTCGACCTTTGGTTTAATTGAAAAATAAATGAATAAAAGGAAACACGATTTCCTTGATCGCATCTCCGAGGCCCCGACACATTTATTATCCGGCGTCTCGTCACGTTGGAGGACTGTCGGCGCGCGTGTATCGTGCGTATTTCTCGCGTGCGGTAAATGGAGCACTGGGAAATTCGCCAGTGTCCAGATTATCTATCCGCGTCTGCGCCGTGGAACGTGCTCTAAATTATGTAAAAGTAGCATCGTACTTCGTCTTCGCTCGTGCATGCGATCCAGCTGTGATATTATTTCGCGACGTATCGCCATTTACCTTTTTTCCTTTCCCCCGAAGTCAATCCTCCGGATTGCGCGCGAGCGAAACGCGGTTCGGCGATGTCGGAGACGTACTGAAATCGAACAACCACCTTCCACGCGACCGATGTAACGAGAATCACACGATTCGAAAATCGCAAAGTGACCTTTTCATCGGCAGGCGATTCTGCGCGACTCAGAGAAACACGAAAAATACAAATACGAGCAAAGCGATGAATATTGTTTTCGTTGTTATTTGCCCATCCAAGTATTTGGCCTTTACCCTTCCTTCCTTCCTCTATTCGCATTAATTCCAACCGCGACTTACAACGTCAATACGTTTATACTTTACAACTATTTCGCTCGACGCCGTCGAAGGTTTCTCTTTTCAGACCGGAAGCGAGTTTAGCCCGGGAAAACGATACTCACGATAACAACAAACATCCGTTTATCGCGTTTATAGCGATATTATGGTTGACGGAGGAAGAGAGAAAGAGAGATTCGACGTGTGGGTTTCCGCTACACTTTTATCTTTCTTCCTCCCTCACTTTCTCTCTTTTTCTCTCTCTCTCTCTCTCAACCCTTTCGTTCACAAGATTTACCTTGGCCATGTCGTGGGTGGGACCTCGACGATTCGGTACTCGGCTCTCCCCAGTCGTTCCCAGATGTGCGTTCCTCGTTTGTAACTGATTCGAACGGGAGTGTCCCAAGTCACATGCCCATCGCCGTGTACCCGCACGCGAAAGGCTCGCACCGGATCGCTGCTGCACGGTTGAACCGTCGACGACGCACGGCGTAACGGATCTCGTCGCGGATAACGCGACGCCTCGCGTCGCACCGCCG
>NW_017256436.1:1607054-1690221 GCF_001594055.1 Mycetomoellerius zeteki
CGGTGTTATTGATCGACGCCGTGCGGAGGCGTCGCTGTCCGTCGCTGTATCGCGTCGGGCGGCGGGGGGTCGAGGGATCACCATCGTCGGCGATCAGGGAAGCGTCAGCGAAATATTTTCGCGGACATTCGGGGGTGGGACACGAGAGCGAGGGGGGAAGCAATCCGGGAGGGTAGAGCGAAATCACAGAGCCGAAATGAATCGCGTCTCGTATACGTTGCGATTACGCGGATGTTTCATTGCCACTAAACGCTTTTCGAGCGTTCCTATTCTGATATACCGATTACCATCAAAACACTGTGTTGCGCGCGAACATCTCAACATCAACACAGTTCCTTCTCTGTTCTCCTCTCTCTTTCTCTCTTTTTTTCTTTCTCTCCTTATTTCAGTAATAGCCCACCTGAAAACAGAGAAAGTACAAACATAAACGTGTTACTCGGTGTTGGCAAAGAAACTTTTTAGAGCTCTAAAAATAACGCGTCCCTCGCTAATAATAAGACAACTATGCGCCGTTGAATGTAATACAAAAGTTTTAGCTAAGCTACCCTTTAATTTGTTCGCAACCTTGGGATGTAGACACTTCCCCCTGAGTCACGAGCCTACACGATACGCTGAACAAGAGGGATGCGTGATTCATCATTTGCGGTGTTACGCCGATGGTTCTATTTTTTTTGTTTTCTGTATCCCATACGTACGTATAAGAGCCATAATACGTAGAAGTAGGTAAGCAGCAAGACATAAGCAGTAAGAAAATCAACATACTGTTGGATTTACTACTGTTAACATTACGGCTTTACTCTATCGTGATTGCCAATTCACTTACTCTTTACTCTCTAAATTCTTTATTTCAGAGTGAATCTCATTCTGAAGAGTGAAATCTCTTAAGAATTGAAAATTGAGCCACTCTTTTTTGAGACTGACTCAATTTTCACTCTCAAAATGAGATTTCACTCCAAAGAATTTAGAGAGTACGTTTTACCGTTTAAATTTTTTTTGTGTGCTACGATTTTAATTGTCACGCGTTATAGTTACTTCGATGAAGAACACATTAATCGATATCGACGATTTTGTATTGTCCGCTCGATTCGAATACCACGTCGCCATCGGTTGGAGAACGTGAGGATGAAAAACAAATTCTGTTCGACTCACTCGTCGACAATGCCGATTCCTGTTTTATCTCTGATTCACGTATTACGAATCTAGTTCGGTTACTTTTCTTTAGCTGTAAGGGCGCGTTCACATCTTGACGGAAAAGCAGAAAGCGGAAAAGCAGTGGCCAATCACAACTCGCGCTGGTAGTAAGTAGTACAAAAAGCCGAAATTATCGACTACCAGTGCGAGTTCTGATTGGCTGCTGCTTTTCCGCTTTCTGCTTTTCCGTCAAGGTGTGAACTCGCCCTAAGAATCTTTCCCAATAAAGATTTTCACGATACGTTCGTGGTATATTGATATCTCCTGCTCCAAGGCATGTTTTATGAAACTGTTTAAAATGTATTCCGATCAGAATTATTTCATTTTCCCTAAAAATACAACACGAGGGACATTTCACTCTCGAGTCAAACAATCATCGTTGCTCGACTCTCGCTGACTCGCTCCTTATTTTCATTGACTTCTATTGATTTCTCGCACTATTTTTGCTATTTGCGCTCGTTGGCTACGATTACACCGCACGATTGCGCACGATGAAGCGCACGGTGTAAACCAGGCTGTTGATTCGCGCTGACTTCGTGCTGCCTTAACGTTTTTTAAACGCACCGACTCGCTAAGACTCGCACTGTGACTCGAGAGTGAAATGTCCCTCAATACAACAGAAATTTAGGAAATAATTGAACAATTCCGATCGAAATCTATTTTGAACAATTTCATAATACATGCCTATATCGTGGATCGTGACTATAAATTTTTACTAACTTCATATCGACGATTACTAATTTAAAAGAATTAATCCAGAATTGCTTGTAGCAAGATTTCTATGTAGTTATTTAATTTATTCCTAATTCAATATATCTTTCTTTCTATGTCAAATAATGAAGATTTAATAATTTTATTTTTGTTAATATATATATAAGCTATAAATACAGGTATTACAAATAAAAAATCGTCGATTAATGTTCATATTTACCAATGTAGATTAAGTTAAATCGAGATTAAAATTAATCTACATTAACAGAAATGAATATAAATTAATCGGAATTCGCTCGAAATTATCCTACATGAAATAAATTAAGTCTACATTTCTTGTATGACAAAATCATCTCTATAATGATTAAATTGCCGTATTTTGGCTTATTAGGAATAAATATAAATAAAGACTTAAAGTAATAATACCTCAACAGGTACTTTATCTGTACTATAAAATCTATAAAAAAAGAAAAGAAAGACGGCTCAAATATTAGTGGGGCAACATTTCGCGCGAGCGAGTGATTTAAAAGCATATCGATCGAATATTATCAAATTGCAATATCTTGTTCCATAGTTCGATTGATCTGATCGGCAATTAATAGGAATATTATTATTTAATTATTATAATGATCGCCCAATTCTTTAAGTGTCGATCCGACCAAGTGAAAAAATTTATTTTTCAAATTCATGATTACATTAGCAATTTTCCAAAGATTTCATAATTGTAATTCATTGATTTCATAATTTCTTTTATAAATAATATATTGACGCATTTAAATTCACAGAAATCGCGGATTCCGTATAATTGACTTTTGACATGAACGCAATTTTTTGTAAGATCATGGAAGGCTATCGATAATGATATATATAATTCACTATTAACTGCAATACGTTCTTTTTGTAACGATTTTTTTAATTACAACATGACTGTTCAACTAAACGATACATTTTGACGCACATTAGATAACATTCAGGACGAGGCTCGTGCTTGCATACATCCAGATGTTAATTTTTATCGCCATAATTAAGCATTTGATAACGAAATCAATAGCGTTCGTTATTTCTCTCTTCGAGTCTAGGAAGATCGCGCGAGGATTCCATTAATATACGAAAGGAAAGTCTCGTCACGCGAAAGATCAACATCCGTGTCTGCATGACAATAGGGTACAAATTCCTCGCGGAGCCGGTAAAAAAAAGTTTACTTCGCGAACGTTGAGCAATATACAGCCGCGTATAGATATGTATATATAATGTGTACCGAGAAACGATCGCGCCTTGTGTGGTCAAGGTAAGGATTTCATAATTCCGACGCCGTGACGTCCGCTCGTCAAGGAACACGATTCAGTGCTGCACGATCGGTATCGAGAAGACGAGCCTCTTCGGATGAGTTTGAATAGAGAAACATTTAAACTCACGAATCGATATCGAGTCGTCGCGTCCGTCTGTTGCTAAAAGTATTTTTACTTTAATTTTTATTTAAACTTTTATTCTCATGTTGTGTGGAGTGTTATTTATTTCTTACGACCTTTTAACTCCTTCGGTATCACACACTACGTTTTGTCATATATATAACATACTACATATTGTTTAAAAATATCGTATAAAAATGAATATATTAAAACAATTTTTTTTTCAACAGAAACGTGAGATATTAAGGAATATAAAGGTAACGAGCGAATATAGTATCAATTGGTGGTTTTCAACAAGAAACAGTGCAACACAGTGATCATTTCATTTTTTTTAACGTTAGCAAACGCCAAAGATATAATGATTTACTGTGTTATGGCCATTCTACAATTAGCCATTAGTAATAAATCGGAAGTCAGAAGCTAAAAATTGATCAATCACAGTCAAATGTAAGAAGAATAATTGATTGGTCAGTTTCTGACTTCTGATTTATTACTAATGGCTTATTGTAGAATGTGTGTTACACTATCGTGTAGTCATCTGTGCCTCTTGCTAGAACGCACCCTTTATTAACCTTAGAATGCCATCGATACATAAATTTTACGTACAAGTGAGCGAGCTCATTGAGCGTTAAGCTATGCCTTCAGTGGTCGTTAGGAGATCCAATATCTGCTAAAAGATAGAACAAACGGAAACATGATTTTAAAAGTTCTCTCCGTTATACACACACAAACATACACATCAGTTTGGACTGCCAGGTGGTCAACATTATACAGTGATGTTCAATTTTTTAAAACCAGTTTTTGTTACTTTGTGTTGTTATATTATAATATATTTTATATTTTTGAGTGTTAGGAGGAAACACACATACGTATAATTGAACTACATATTCCATATTATTTCAACATTGAATTTAATAAATAATTGTGCTTATTCTTTCTTTCCTTCGAAGTTAATAATAAAATATAATAATCTTTGTGTCTATAAAAATTTAGATTATAAATATTGTGTCATTAAAAGTATGAAATGTATAAAAAACTTGATGTATCATGTTAATTAAGAGCATTCTTTTTTTGTACATAAAATTTACGCATTGATAACAATATACTGTATCATTCAATAGCGATAGCATTCTAGGGTTAATAAAAAAGTTATAACGTATAAAGTAAAAGAAACAGTCGGGTATGTCATATCTATAGTGACACCGAAGGGTGTTGATCTCTAATTTATCTCGTTCGACGATTCACTGATTCACGCGCGGCTTTTTCGTGACGTTTAAATCACCTTCGCAAGAGTACCTACTACTCGCGAGCGAAGGTATGACGGACACCGTATAAGGGATGAGCCAACCGACTCGATCGGTTTCATGAGCTGATCGTCTTCATGAGTAAGTAGTCAATTGGAACTCTCGTAAGCCGATCGCGCGTCGGCATGCATCCGAAATCGTTCGAACGTTGTTCGCGATTCGCTCCGACGCGCTAACGAGAAATGGTTATTAAATTGCAAATCGTCCACATCCGCTTCTGCGAACAACGGGCCGCCTTATGCGTCACTGCGGCACCACCATAGTGCATATAGAATTTAGCGCGGATATTGGCGAGAATATCTTTTCTCTGCATCGAAAGGACGATTTTGTTCGAATACTTATTTAGATACAGATTTGAAAATAATTTTGTTGGACGATCAAAATAATTATG
Source organism: Mycetomoellerius zeteki (assembly GCF_001594055.1). Classification (NCBI taxonomy): domain Eukaryota; kingdom Metazoa; phylum Arthropoda; class Insecta; order Hymenoptera; family Formicidae; genus Mycetomoellerius; species Mycetomoellerius zeteki. The sequence goes on from NW_017256436.1 coordinate 1,612,061, forward strand.
TAGGACGCCCAAACTGGTTGCTGGAATATCAAAACTTTACAGCATTGCTCATCATGCTTGAGATTCCTACATAATTATTCTGTTTTAACAATATAAATAATTAGTTTCAGATCTTTGTAAACTTTTAGATACCTCTACAAAATCGTTCTTTCCGTGTATGTGTAAAAATTATAATTATTGATGCCAATAATAATAAACTACGCGAAGAATCGATCGACAAACATTAAATGTGTATATATAACATCTTCAGTTGTTTTGTCCTCTTGTTTTAGCTGACGTCTTGCATTTGATTGTGAATTCATGCATTGTCGACTCGATTCGAAAGCTCTTTGTACAACCCGAGAGCAAGTATTACATTCTTCCTAGTTCCAAGAAACGTGCCTTGCACTCCCACGGAAATACTCTCTCGCTACAAACTGTATATTGTACTTTGCAAGTTTATAAAGTTCAAAGTTGGTTAGAAATTGAGAGTCGATCGATAAAGGTATACCGTCGACTATTCCAGTTTGGAACATCGATTTACATATGTTTGATTATTAATAAGATGTTATGTCTGACTTCGCCATACAATATTACTAATTGATGAAATGTTCCAGCAATGATTCAAATAGCTTCTATAAATTAAATATTAAAAGAGTGAAAAAATAGAATGCTAATTTTTTGTGACTTTCCTAAACTTTAAATAGAACTTTATTGCTTTGCCTTAATGTTTGCTTATTAAAGGTTCTTCTTAATTTTTTTTAACGACTTATGAAAATTTATAGAATGATATTTCGATCACTATTGGCAAAAGTAAAATGCAACGCGATACATTGTGTAATATCTGCACATGTATGCAAAGTTGCAAATTATGCGAAATGTAGAAACTGCACACAAAAGCAGAATTTTAAAAACATCCACAATTCTCGTTCTATACTAGAAATTATTTCAAAACAAATAATACCTACAGTTTTCGCGTATCTACATATTTATGTAAAATTTAAATAAAATAATTACACAATAAAATTTTTGAACACGCTCGTAATATTGTGTATAAATGTTATCATTTTTGTGAACGCACACATACATGTAAACATTATGTATTATATAAATTATTATATAATATATGTTATATAAATCATTATATAAAACAAACACATAAGTATGAAAATTCTATCATTAAGTGTCATTATTACATATACATATGCACATTCGTTCGTTAATTAGCCAAGTAATTTTCTGCGCCGTGACGCGATGCATCGTGACGTTCGCCGCTGTTTGTGAGTTGCCGCCGCTCTCGCCAGCGTGAAGTGAGGTGCAGGACGGTTAGGCGGTGTGCCAGTCTTCTAATCGTCCGCGACGTCACGGCACTGTTCGCGTCTGCTTTTTTAGAGCAATTATTTTAATGCGTCGCGGCGTGCAATGATTTTGCGCTCGTGGGCACTCGGCGATCGATGCCACGCGTTTCCGTCCGGCATCGGCCCGAAATGCGAGTGGGCGTAAAGTCGCCACCGGACCCGACGGAATTGCTGTGCGCCGTAGATAACCTAGAAGGATGATGGTGATGTCGTCGCGTCGGCGATACCCGATCGTGTCGTAAGACGGATGTATCGCGTAGGATATCATTATGAGTTGCGCGTGCCATTCAATCTGATCTGATCGCGACGTGGAATTACGGTGAGATCGCCGATCGCGTGGGATTTGGTTCGCGCGACTTATAGGTTATCTCAAGTCGACTGGAGGATCGACCGAATCGTCGCCGCAGATTCGCAGTATTTGCATGATCTGTCGTCGTGTTGTGCGCATCACCGATAGAATTTTGTCGACGGATTTATATATCGTCCCGCCGGTCCATCATGCATCTTGTGAGGATCGAGCAGCCCTTTCTGTCAATAGCTACCTTCTGTCTTAGTTTCGAACAGGTGATAACTTTTTTCGAGTGTCATCTAAATTTCATAATTTTTTTCTGTTTAATTTCATTGGAACGAAGAGAATTGTGTGATATCGCAGATATGCGTGTATCACGAGATGCTGTGTCATTATGATAACAAGTGTTATCTTACTAATATGTGTAATTTTTCTTTAAATTTTTGTTAAGTTTATTATTTAAATATGTTTCTTAAATTTATTAGTAAAATATTTTTTCTTTTGTTGTAAATAAATTTTCGTCATTTTTTATGTAAAAGTTGTTTATAATTGACACGTAGAATCTTTGTTTTGTTACAGCAATATGAAAGAACCGGTATGATTATATCCTGGAGAAATTTCTGAGATAACATAGTAATTGTTACGATGTGTTTGTGACTGAATATAGACCTTTTACATCGGAGTAAATAATGCTTAGAACTATCATATATCTTTGTATAACCTGACTGTATTGAAAATGCAAGCCAAGAAACGCTATCTATTATTATTTGTAACATGTGCGTTTCTTGGTTATTGCTATTTCGGTGGATATCGTTTAAAAAGCAAAAAATGGACAGGCAGATCTCAGTTGCCTTATGAGCGATTGCCTTCATATTTAAGTCTAAATGAAGAGTTCTATGACAAAGATTTAAAGACATCCAGCGGGGCTTTGGTCATGTCTCAGCGTACACGGTATTGCCGCATGGAAACTTGCTTCGACTTTACAAGATGCAAGCAAGGTTTCACCGTGTATGTTTACCCGGTTGAGGATGTAATAAGTCCACTATACCAAAAAATATTAAATGTTATCACGGAGTCGAGATATTACACGTCGGACCCAGCACGGGCATGTATATTTGTCTTAGCCCTGGATACATTAGATAGAGATCCCTTATCGACTGAATTTGTACACAATCTTCCCTTAAAATTATTGCACCTACCATATTGGAATAACGGAAGGAATCATCTGATATTTAACTTATATTCTGGTACGTGGCCCGATTATGCCGAAGAATCGCTGGCTTTCGACGTGGGTTATGCCATGCTTGCTAAGGCCAGCATGTCCATTTTTAAACACAGACCTGACTTTGATGTGTCAATACCTCTATTTGGCAAACAACATCCAGAACGTGGTGGAGAACCCGGCCAAGCGTTAGAAAATAATTTTCCTAATAATAAAAAGTATGTGGCAGCTTTTAAGGGAAAACGATATGTACATGGCATTGGATCCGAGACAAGAAATGCTCTCTATCATCTGCACAATGGTAAAGATTTGGTGTTTGTTACGACTTGCCGTCATGGGAAGACCTGGAGAGAATTCCAGGATGAACACTGTCAGCAGGATAATCAAGAATATGATACGTAAGTAGCAAAAATGTTAAAATTGCTTGCATCGCATGGACATTGTTCCAAATATAATTGTTCATATTTTTCATTTCGCAGATATGACTATGAAATTTTATTAATGAACGCTACGTTTTGTCTGGTTCCACGAGGACGACGATTAGGTAGCTTTCGGTTTCTAGAAGCCCTGAGATCAGGATGTATTCCAGTCATTTTAAGTAATGGTTGGGCTCTTCCCTTTCATGAACGTATTGATTGGAATCAGGCTGTAATATTTTCCGACGAGAGATTATTACTCCAAGTAAGGAACATAAATGCATATTTTGAGTTAATTTCACTTTGTTTTAAAGTGAATGATTAAATTTCATGAATTTTACAGATTCCAGATATATTACGATCCGTGTCCAATGTACAAATTCTTAAACTACGGCAACAAACACAATTTTTATGGGAGAGATATTTTTCCTCGATTGAAAAAATTGTATTCACCGTGTTCGAGGTAATTGCCTATTCTTATTGTGAGTTATCAGAATCTTATTTTCAGTTTTTCGTTAATTATAATTATCAATTTAGAATATTCGCGAGCGTTTGCCATGGGAAGGTGCGCGAGAGAGAATCGTTTGGAATACTAGTCCTGGAGCATTGGCGATTTTGCCGCAATTCACTGATAGTCAGCAAGAACTTCCCTTTTCAAACAGTAATCCTGGTAACACTTTCACTGCCATAATCTATTCGCAATTGGGATCCACCGCCGTACTTTATCGTTTACTTAGGAGTCTCGCGAAAAGCAAGTACCTAGATAAGGTAAGCCTATCTATTGCTAATTTGTTATTATTTCTCTTTGTTATGCATTTTGCGATATATCTGCTAACAAATTATTTTGTTCAAGATAATACTTATGTGGAACTCGGACATTCCGGTGCCAAGAAAACCACGTTGGCAAGGTATCAGAGCGTCAATCCACGTTGTCGCGGTTGACGGCATATCTCAACGTTTTTATCCTCATCCGTTAATCAAAACTAGTGCCATATTGTCGCTCGACGAGGACGCCACTCTAAATACCGATGAGATTGACTTCGCTTTTACGGTTTGGCGGTCATTTCCCGATCGAATAGTAGGGTATCCAGCGAGGTCTCACTATTGGGATGACTCAAAAGTAGGTATTATGTAGTCCGTGTTAAATAACTTCCGTCCAGTCTGTAACTGTTTCGTAATCAAGTTAATCTGGCTTTTATGTTCGTAGCGTTCCTGGGGTTATACCAGTAAGTGGACAAACGACTACAGTATCATTCTCACCGGTGCCGCTTTTTACCACCGCTATTATAATACTCTATATACCGAGTTGTTAAGCTCGACTCTCCATAAGACCGTGGAGCAGTCGCAGAATTGCGAGGATATACTCATGAATTTCCTGGTGAGTCACGTAACTCGAAGGCCGCCTATCAAAGTGACGCAGCGCAAATTGTACAAAGATACCACGGTAGCTGGAATTAGGTAGGTATCGTTGAGACCATATATACGATATCGTTATCGATTTCTGACTCACGTTGGATTTCAGATCGCCGTGGAACGATCCGGATCATTTCATACAGCGACAAACGTGCATGAACACATTTGTCGCTGTCTTCGGGTATATGCCATTGTTGCGATCTAACATGCGATTGGACCCCGTTCTCTTCAAAGATTCCGTGAGCAATTTGCGCAAGAAATATAGGCAAATTGAACTAGTTAGTAATTAGAATTGTACACACTGCTCGATTACGCATGACTATTTAATTTTTCAAGCGCGCCAAATAACGCAAAATCTTTGCGTACGATACTAGGTCTATTTTTTTAGCGCACTTATGATAAAAATAATGATGTCAGAAGAGTTATGTATGTACATAATTTTAGAGAATGAAAAAGGAAAGAGCGGAATAATGTAAACAAGTGCAATAAATATAGCTAAAAAAACAGATCTACCGTCTTTGCCGTGCGAATGTGCGTATACAGATGTACGGGACACGTTTGCCCGTTTACGTGCTATGCCATATTAGGCTATCGGTATTGTCAGGCAGCAAATCAAAGTCCGTTATTCAGCAAGGACGCACGGTGATATCCCTGCGATTTATTTGCTAGTAATTTTGTACAAATTGTAGAATTATAACGACGTCGTTTCAATTTGACGATGTTTCGCGCAGCATCATTAACTGCGGGCATTTAATTGACGTACATACAAATTATTTCATAATTATTAATAAAAAAAGTTGTTTAAGAAACACTTGAATTTTTCATATATTGGCCATTGAAATCGTTTGAACGTTTTGATGAAAAAGAGATAGAAAAATCAAATTTTTCTTACGCGCGTTTTCATACGTAATTTATCTTGCAACTAACAAAAGCAAAAAGGTATCATTTGTATGTATAACAATATTTTTAATCATAGAGATTTGCGAATGTTTTTCTATTTGAATAAATGTATTTCATGTAATATTCTTCTTAGATTCGGGATACGTAAGAAATCCGTAAAATCTTAGGACGGACTTCGTCAAGTGCTTTGATAGTGATGACGTGAAAGTCGATGTTTATATTGAGGCGAGGTGTAAGCAAGATCTGTTTATATTTAAAACGATTGTAAAGATGTTAGAGTTTAATGCGATTATCGATATCGATTTTTCTTGCTATCGAATAATTTTAATTTAATACGATATAATTTTAAGCGTCGCCTTACTAACCTCTTTCCCCTTTTTACCCCTTTTATCTCTTTTAAAAATATATATACTATATATCATATTTAAAGTTGATCAAATTTTGTATCCGAAGAAATTCTGTCAATTTATCTAATTATGCACAATTATTTATGTGCTTAATTAGACTACTGCGTACGCTACATTGTTTTACTGTAATCATCTACCACATTCTACCGATCATTGATTTACGAGTATATTTAACGAATCTGATCAGCATATGTATTCGAATACTGCCGAGTTCTCAGGAACATGCTTGAAAAAAAAAAGAAAAAAAAAAGGAAATTTTCTTTATCAAGGCGTCGCAACAATATCTAGTCGTTTACACCGATATACGTTGTTACATGATGAGAAAGATAATTTGTAAACCCTTGGTTAGGATTGTACAATAATATGGCATCTGCATGCGTCTTAAAGATGGAAAGCTATTTATATATGTGATATGTTTTTTTTTCTATTGTGCGTTCCGTAATCATTCTAGAGGGATATTGAAGAAGCTCCATAATTTTTATGCACAATATATTTCTGCAACGGAGGTATACATATGCGTTAGAATCAAAAGCGACTGCGAGTTAATTGAAATTCTTATTATTACCCAGAATTTCGTGTTATCATTAATTCCAGTGATTAATCTACTTTACGATTGTCCTTGAGTTGCATCAATTGATAAATGTAAATTAGTATCTGGGTGTATATAGAAACTGGTAGGATAATCTCTATCCTTTAATTGCTCGGTGAACAATCCTAATCAAATATGTTCCAATCGTTACCGGTCACTGAAGGCAAGCGTAATTCTTCGTACAAAGAAAAAAAGTCCTACGCAGTGGCCATAGATATTTTGATTCTATCCGATACGAAGTGATGGTTCTGATCTGTTAAACATTTTCCATATAATCGTATTGCGGAAAAAAATAATGTAAGGTAATAAGATATAGTATTAGTCATTTTATATGGGGGAAAAAAATAAACTGTTTTGTACAAAAAGAAACGCTTTGAAGGTATAACATAATTATTTTTATTGATCATTCAGTAGTAGATCCCGTGATGTGATTATAGATCTTACTAATCTGTAAATTTTGGGAGGATGTTGACTCGCCCTCCAAGATGTATAAGTATAGTATATATTTAAAGAAATAATAATAATTTTCATTTATGCCGTAATGAATGATTATAACTCCGTATGATAATATTTCTATGATAATTATCTGATTATTGTAATTTATAATTGTTATCTGTAACGTACAACATATAAGGAAAAACATAATCGTGATAAAACTTAAGCAGTAAGCGAAACATTTTTAAAACTCGCGGCCAATCAGAACCGCGAGTTTTAAAATAGTTGCCTCGACTGTGATTGGCCAATTCGCTTACTGCTACGTTCAGTCACTTCACTGCTTACGTTTTTCCGCGCTGTCGCTCTTCGAGCTTTCATTATCGGTAATCCATAGTTTTCTTTTAAAAGCAAGGATTCTTTCTGAAAAGCTATTCTAACAAGAAACCGGCCTCATCACGTAGATTGAAATGCGTCTCCTCGTCGTCATCGCGCAACCCCTTTGGCCACAGGAAACCGAGAACGGATTCGGGGTTAACAATGCAGTGTGGGGTCGAAAGAAAAGCTTGAGTGATGTGGATTTTGAACGACCGTCGAAGACGACCAGTGTTCACCATCTGGTCCCCACTCCATCCCTGGTGATCGCGAACGTCTATCGTACTGATGAGGTGGTGGGTAACGCGCGCGGTGGTGGGTATAGCACCAAGGCTCCCTTCTTTGTTGCCCGCTCTGCTAGAAAGGTGACTATGCCATGAAGACGGGCGGCATCGTGCACGCCTCGCGTATATACTCGCAGTCACCTTTCTCTCCTCGTGACCGTAGCATACGTTCTGCGACGTCCATGGCGCATTCGCGGCTCTGAACAACGTCGCTGCATTGCTGCTGCGGCTCTCGTAGGCTCGCTCGTCGGAAGGAAGAGGAAGGGAAAAACCGGAGATTCGGAGTGACGATCGACCCGCGCGAGGTCAGTCCGCGGGTAACCGAGTCCGGTGGATCCGGAGACACCAAGGACTCGAACAAATTTTGAAATCCCCGCGCCGGTTTCGCCTCCCTTCGGTGCGGTCGGGGTGTGTGAGAGTCCGCGTGCAGAGGAGAAGAGGATAACAGCCGCAATCGTCCCTTGGTCTTCGACCGATACCACCGATACCACGTCGTAATTCCTACGCCAGCGACCAACGGCCACGAGGGAAGATGATAATCGTGAGCAGCGTGCTGCTGATCCTGGCGGTCGTGTCGAGAGTGGGTGAGTTTACCTGACTCATTAATCGTTGCGTACCTCCTCTTCTTTATCGAGGATGTATGTTTAAAAGCCGCACGTAAACGCGATCAAGCCAACTTTACACGTCCGAATTAGTTGAGTGTCGCTCTTTGCCTCTCTTTTACGGGTGGTCTTTGATACTCAAAACACAAGTGTCATTGCACTTTGCCTCACTTACATAATCTTTAATATTTAAAATTTAACAAGTTCATTATTAATGAACTGAGCATCGAATTAAAAATTTTACTCGTAATGTACAGTCGCATTAAAATTATCCGTTGAAGCGAATTGTATCGAAATCTTTTATAAGAATTCTTATCAAGATCATAAATGTTAATGGAATATTTCAATCGATCATTTCGTTTAACGGTAAACTCTAAAAAATATCGGTGTGAATTTAACACTGCACTGGAAAAAAAAATTAAATATATATTTGAATATTTCTAAGTAAATATTTACGAAATGTAAACATATATTTATTTAATACAAAAACCCTCAATTTAATTTAACTATCATTTTTTTATTGAGTAAATATTTATTTACTTTAAGTTCATGATTTATACTATTTAAAGAAATATGTATCAAAATTTAGTAAATTTTTTTCAGTGTAGGTTATATAATTCTCTGTGTTGTTAATATTAAATACATAATGAGAGTTTTATGACGTAAATATACTTCTGATGTAAATACCAGGGATCATAAATCCCTATCATCTCGATGTAATATTAACACCAACACGGTGAGAATTATGTAGACACCACATGGTGTTAAATCCACACTGATATTTTTTAGAGTGTACAAGTAATCGTAACGAATAAGGAATATTGCAGATCAACCGGACGGAGAATTGATTGCGCGGTCTCGCGCGACAGGACAATTTATTGAGACAAAGTTTTTTCTTTCGAGAGGGTCCGCGGCGCGGGAAAGGCTATCGCAGTAGAACTCGCTGCTAACTCGGGCTGGAATCGCATGCTCGCTCGCTCGCTCGCTCGCTCGTATTAGCTGCGAAAATGTCAGTTTACGTAATGTCCGCGCCGTTGGATAACTGGCACACACGGAAATCAAGCTATCGCGCCCGCCGATCCCCCGGGGTGCGCCCGAGGGTAGCGCTATATTCTCCAAGAGCTCGTTTCCCGTCGCGCCTGATCCTTGATTGACAGGAATGTCCCGCATGGCCGATCGATGCTGCGCACCGAAACGCATGAATACACTTTTCTTTCAAACCGCGCTGTCACGGCGCATGTCTTTCGAGCCGAGTTAATTATTCCAGGAAGCCGATAAATGTCGTATAAGTAGTGTTACTTCGGACAAAACTATGTAAGATGGAAGTACTTGCGTAAAATTAATGCATATTAATTTAAATGGGATGTTACTTAATTATACTTTCGATTTGAATGCGTCAACTGCATAACTACAATGGAACAATTTTGCTGAAGTTTATCTAAAAATTTAGCTAGAAATAAATCTGGAAAGCGTTTTATTAAATTATGTAAATATATTATGTAAAACGCTCAACTGATTGAATATCAACAATTTTTTGCAACATTGTTTATTATGCTTGAATTTCTTAGATAATTATTTTGATGACCCAACAAAATTATTTTCAGATTTGTATCTAATTAAATTCTTAGATACTTCAGCAAAATTATTCTTTCCGCGTACGCAAAACTGATTTCTGTAATTTGAATATCTGTGCCTTCCTTTAAATTAAAAAAATTTCTTAAATAAATATTTTTTTCTATAAATGTGTGCTTAAGATAAATTTCACAAATAAATCTCTATACGTAGAGACAAAGTAATATCAAATGGAATGTTAGTTAATTAAAGTTTTATTAATGCATCTTCATACTTTACTGTTACGTCGTAAGTCATTCGAGGTCCAAGAAAAGTGGTAAGAGCAAACGATTCATTATAATTATCTCGTTTATGAGATTTACGATATCTGAGTGAAGAATCTTAAGCGTGTGGAACGAGTGCGTGCATGTGTGTGCCTCTTTGTTTGTGTTTGCGAGTAATTAAACGTGTCTACATAATACATAATTATCCGCGAGAGGTTCCTTCCCCGAAGAAACGTTCCCGCGACACAGCCACGGTTTAACATTCCCAAATGCAGAAATCTCCCGCGGGCGGTACTTGCACGTTCGTCTCTTACTTTCGGGGAGGGAGGAGAAGCCTTTTGCAATCCGGTAGCACGGTAGGTCGGTTTCGCATGCGAAAAGACCGATTTGCGAAACTTCGCCGCAGCAGTGGCCGAGCTTGGATAGAGTCGAGCGCTCCGGTGAATATTTCGTCGGAAAGCCTTGCGAAACGGCAAGTCTCTCGGGAAATTCGTGGTATATTCGGGGAAAATTTTGTCACCAGAAGATCTTGCTTGGAAAACCGACTTATTTATTAAGATGAAAAAAAATATATATAAATCGAAAATATCGATCAAGTATAAAGAAGTTAATCGCTGCTGGTTGGCTGATTGCTGCAAAGCAGACAAAACCTTACAAAATTAATAATTGTGAAATTGTTAAACAATTGTGCGTGTCAGTTCGATGGAAGATTTACAACTTCGATTGCTTAATGGTTATTTTTTTATGTATAAGTATAAACTTTACTACTATAGATGAGCGGCTACCAATTGACTAAACAATTAGAAGGCTTTCAAGTAGTAAAACGGTTGCCTGGAGCAACCGATTAGTACTCCTGCTAGTAAATCCGCTTATGCCTGTCGATTTAGTTTACGTAATAACGTTACAAGTGGCAACTACTGAAAGTACCGTCGGAGACGGTACTCCAATCGCATCTTCGCTCGTGCGTTCCCATCAAAGAATCGCGCCGCTTCATCCCACTGACGAATGTAGTCGTGCCAAACGGAGCTTCTCGCAGGTTTCTCGCGGAACAGAATCAGCCTGCACGATTTTGCGAAATCCGAAAGTGACCATAACGCTGTCGTGATCCACGTCAGTCTCGGTCGCGTATCTGGCCGGATCAGATTCATCGGCGAAGCGGGCGCGACGCCGCGTTGTGGATGCGAACAAAGGAGAATGCTTTAACCGAACGGTATTGTTGCTATATTTCGGTAACCACGACGGTTACCGAACCTGGCTCGGCGTGGAAATGGTCCCTTTGCGAAATCCACCCGGAGGTGCTCGGTTGCACCGTGTGCACCGCAGGCGAGCAAGCGGACGACGGCGTTCGGCAACGGGAAGGGGACGCAATCAGAAATCTGTTCCCATCGGTTAACGAGACGGCTGACGGAGACAAGGGGGTCTCGTCTCGTCTCGCAAGAGAGACGTGTATCCGCCGTCGCGAGAGAGATCGCGGCGCGTTAAGATGAAAGATAATGAGAAAGAAGAAATACCGATCTCCTCGCAAGAGACTCGCGGATACATGCACCCGCATAGAAAATTTTTTGGAGTCTAATTGGGATCTGACTCGATTTCCCCCCAAAATCGTGGATTCTAATTGGGAAATCTATGAAGATTCCAATTAGAAATGTAATTTGTTTTGTAAACGCTATTTTAAATAGAAAATTCAAACAGATCCCAATTAGAAAATCCAAACAGATCAATAGCTATAAACAAATTAAATAAAATTATTTTTATTATAAATTGTTATTAATATCATTTATTATTATTTAACAATCAGCGTTAACAATTATAATAGCAACATTTAAATAATAATTCTAAAAGAATTTTTTTTAAGATATAAATTTTTTCGTGTTACTATTTATACTAATTATAGAATTTATAAAATTAATACTTGCTCAATTGGTAACACAATATTAATATATATGTTATGAATAACACAATATTGGTTGAGTTGATCATACAATATCATAAATTATATGTTATGAACTGATAGAAATCTATAGAATTGAAGTTTGTCACATCACATTGTAATTACCATAGTAACTATCATAAATCGAATTCTTATGTACTCTATTTCGATTCTAAGCATAAAATCCATATTTGGGATAAAAATAGATTTCCCAATTGGAATCACACGCGATATATCAATTTGGGATAAAATTGGACATTCTGATTGTAATCTATGCTGTAATTGGGAAGATCTTGGAAAATTTCTTGAGAAATGCGGGCAATCGACCGTCGCGCATTAGGTTGCCCTGTTCGCGTTCCGTTCTTCCGTAACACGTTTATGTCCAAACGTTAACCGAAGATCGCAAACGCGTCAGTTTTCCTTAGATATCTCAAAGATCTCAAGTTCGTTGGATTACGGGATTGATGATTACGCTGACGGACGGTGACCTTTTTCTCGCGCAAATATAGGCTATTATGGAATTATTATTATTTAATTATTATTATGATATTATATTACTATTATTAGATATTATGGAATTATTTGAAATGGATTTCGATGGGAATTATTTAGTTCTTCCCTAGATTTCTATTATGTTTCTTACACGTAAAGAACGTTTTTATTAAAAATTTAACTAGATACAGATCTGAAAATAATTTTGTTGGCTCACCAAAATAATTATATATAGGATGTGTACAAACTAGTTGTTAGAGCGACGAAACTTTTTGCATTGCTTATCATGAGATTTCCTACGTAATTATTTGATAGTTCAATAAAATTATTTTCAGATCTATATCTAACTAAATTTTCAGAATAATAATAAACGATTTATTAAAATTGTATACGTGAATACACAACAAATAAGAGTTTAAAGCCTATAACGGTCAAAGCTAGATCTTAGATGCTTAAATAATTTCCATGTGAATTTATATATCACGTATGTAGTCATTTGAGCTGCGCGCCGAATTGGTTTTTCGGACTTATAAACGTAATTAAACTACTGTAACAATAATTGACAAGCAATTTAATAATTTGATGCTCAATCAGGCATCCTATTAAAAGATGTTAATGTGCTGAAAAACTGTAAATAAATTTATTGCGAAAAATATTACCTTGACCGGTAGTCGAACCCGGATCTCTAGCATTCCGTGCGAGATAAATTTTTAAATACTTCAGCAAAATCGTTCTTTCCGTGTATTCTCTAAATTTTGTGGAGTAGAATTTTATTTTAAAGAATAAACATTGAACCAAGAAGAGCGGCTCAATTTTCAACATTTAAGAGTGAAAGTTTTACTCTTCAGAGTGAGATTCAATCTAAAAATTTTAGAAAGTAGGGAAAACGAAATAATTCCGATCTCGAAAATCATTCCGAAGTTCTATGATACATGTCCTATTCTGATTCATGAGTTGTATCGATATGCGCGAGAGAGCAAAAATAGAGAAGCAATACTATCGTAAGCCACGATGAAATCAATAATTGAGATATGACCTTTATGCGTTACTCGTTATTTTATTCAAAAAGAAGATATCTCTTACTTATGGAAATAGCATCTGACCAGCATCTGCTAACGGAACAAGTATTCAAATTAAATAGCGGAGGGTGCGGTGGCCACTTACTTTTCAATAGTAAATTATCGATTACTGAAAATACTAGCTGAATTCACGTAACCGTATCCTTAAACGTCGCGACCAATAAATATGAATTGCATAAGTATCGCACATAGTGACGCCATCTCATTTACATTATCAGTTATGTTAGAATGAAGTATTTGATGAAGGTCAGTAACTTTTTGATGGAAACTTGTCCAAGGTACTTCTATGTTATTTCATGGCCGTACCATCTTGTATTTATTTTTAAATACAAGATAGTGCGACTTTTGTGGTTAATACTTGGATTAATTGAAAAATATTCTTGATCCTCAGTCTTTTCTCCATTAATCAAATGTATGGTGACTTAATTAATAGAAATCGCGTATTTTTTTTATTCGTTAATAAAATTCCAAGAAATGTAATTTAATTTACATATATAATATGTATTAAAAACATTCCATGAATTAAAAATAAGATATTTTTGTTCTTTAGTATTTATATCTGTTATGTTTCTATTTAAATGTATAGTTATCTAAAAAAGATTCATCTTGAAATACTGTAGGATGAACGGCGTATTGCGGTAAGATTATACAACGATCCTGCAATAATCTTTTGTCAACCACCTCGATAGTCTGAAATATACGATGCAATCTCTCTCGCATGGCGTTACATATATCCATTAGAGGGATATACACGTACATGTGTATGTACGTAAGAGAGGCGGACTCGGTTTGGCGCGTAGGCGGGCCATTTCGCGATACCGTCAGCTCGCATCAGCGAAGTAATTTAGCAGCCGGAATGCAGTTTACGCCCCATGATTTACACGTCGCCGGGATATCTCAGCGTCAAGGGCTCTGCGAATCGCAGTTGCTGTCGAAGTGCTTGCGTTATCCTTTCTAAAAGTCGTGAGTTACGGCTCGCGAAGCGATGCGAGAGCACGTCGTATCCTCGAAATATGGTCGATTCTTCTGTTTAAAGATTATAAAACATAGTATTTCAAATTACGTTATTCTCACAATGCTGCTTTCTTAAATTAAATTGCATTGCCATTTTATTAGTTTTCGACCAACGATCGATTTTGATCTGGATTAGTGTTCTCCAAGTTTCAACAATCTCGCGTCGACTTCGCTATTCGAGAAGACTACTGGCAAATAAAATCGATATAATTTATGTAATGTGCATCGACCGTTCCGTAGACGCACCCATCGCAAACGCACGGACATAAATCACCGCTATTCGAGCCAGTTAAATTTACATCCTTTAACATTACCCACGTGGGGCGTCAGTGTCCTCGGGAGAGAACTACGATCGTGCAGGGCAATAAAATCGATACTTCTCCCGTGGACTCGTAATCCCGCATTGGATATACACACACACATTACACACGTAGCCGTGCTCGAAAACCACCTCCCTCAGCTATTATCCTTTCTTCAGGATCCCGAGAGCACCCGCGCCGCTACGCAATTATCGGGAGAATTTACCGGCGGCATACGTACCTTACATTACGGGCAACCCCCTCGGTCGTTTTGCACGTCGACACGTAAAAACCGCCACATTCCCAACTGTGTTCACGTTGAAGTGGAAATATTCCGCGGCTCGAAATGAGAAGGAAGGATAAGCGGCTTATATTTATACCCCTCAATCGTAGGTTTTCCAAATGCGCACTTGCGGTTGAAAAGGAGAGATCTATGGGTGTTGGTCGATAAAAAAAAATTTTGACTTGACTACAATTATTGGGAGACTCTTTTCTTTGAATAAAAAAATCGAATCCATTCACGATATTAAATTTGAGATCATCTTAGGATAATTTTAATATATAATTTTAATATATAATTGTAATCAAACGGTTGATGTACACTGAGAAAAATTGTTCATTTAACTAAATTAATTTAGTTTGTCTTTATTTCTTTCGATGGATAATGTGTGTATATAAGTCAATATACATGTTTGACTTAAATACTTACATTCTTCATCGAAAGAAATAAAGACGAATCTAACTTAATTTAATTTTTTTTAGTGTAATGAAGCATGAAAAGTGTCTATGTTAATGAGTTAATTTTGTACATAATAATTAAAATGATTAAAAAATTATTATTAGCAACGGATTATACAAAATTGAAGAATTAAGAAATTAATAATAAGATTTGAACGAGTGAGAGAAAGAAAGCGACAGAGAGAGAAAGAGAGAGAGAGAGAGAGAGAGAGAGAGAGAGAGAGAGAGAGAGAAATTCGCCTCTGATGTCTTCATGAGACACATTCGCTAGACACATTCACATTCCTCGTTTTACGAATTCGCTCTCACAGTTTTACTCCGTTGGAAATGTACCCCATTCCATTATCCTGTGCCCAGGATTCCATCAGCACCCACGCAAGCGGCCACGCCGCACCGCAATTACCGAGAAAATTTACCACGAGCGCGAATGTGTATCTCAGGTTCCCGCGATCGCATAAGCGTCTAGCCCGAGGAGTACGACGTTGGACACGGCTTATCGAACACGAGCGTAATATTCGTAAGACACGATATTTCCCTTTCGTTGGTATCTACTGCCGGACACACCCTCGCTTGCGCAGGCAACAAAATAGCTTCAATGAATTTCGCGACGAATATCCCCTAACTCAAGAGCATTAAATGAAAATAAAAATAGTTTTGTAGCTGTTCGATAAATAAATCAAACATAAGTAAATTGTCTGTATAAATCGTGGTTATTAGTGCGTAAATAATATTTAGAAAGCGATAAAATATAATTCGTAAACAATTGAAAGTAAAATATGTGATATAGAAGCTTTAAATTCGCGTTTTCCTTGTATGAAAATTAGTAATTTCTTACGTTTAATCGCTATAACTCTATTACCTATTTGTTCAGTTGTTTTTTGCTCTATTAAGTAGTAGTATGTTAAATTAGCAATCACAACACACACAGAGATGAGCTGTAGCAAATCGATGACGCAACGATGCGATGATTGCGCAGAAATAGACTGCACTGCAGAGAATTAAGTTATAGATCCCTTTCTCTCTCTTTCTATTTCTCTCTTTTTCTCTCTCTCTCTTTCTTTCTTCTTCGGTCGGTACTTTATGTTGAGAAAACGAGTATACACGGCGAGAAAAAATAAAGATCTCCATGGCGGCGCGTTTCATCCAATCTTTATCCGTTTATGTCGCTGAAAGCATTCCTTGATTATTATTACCCTTCTCTGGAGGATTCCATCGGTAAACGCACGCGCGTATACACGCGTTGCAATTACCAGGAGGATTTACCGTGGGGTGTGCACATATATTATGCCACAGGCATCTCCTTTGTTATGTTCTCGGTCTATTCCGTAAATGCGGTGCGTAAAATCGAACGGTTAGACTGCAGCAAGATAAAGAGATTGTAATTCAATGATCTTTCTAGCTTAACTTTTTAGTTAAGTCCTTACCTATTATCCTTACCTAAAATTTCCTATAAATAAATGTATAAATAAATTTTAAAGTAGTTTTGTACAAAATTCTACTTTATTCGAACCCGTAAAACAGACTAACGACGAGCAAGTAGCGTGGACAAAACTGATTGGATGATTGAAATTCTAAGTAATTATGTCGTTTATACAGCTGAGAGAGACCTTTCAAATTTTGATTTGGAACTCCTATTTTTGCTAAACCCTTCTATCAATGCATAATTTTTCACTACCTATTTCAAAGTTTCAACTAAACATGTAAAAATAAAAACGAGGTAAAGTGTACGTAAAACTGTTGTTCGAAGGGATTTTGAAGAATAATGAAATTCGCACAAAAACATGAAAACGTTTTCTATTTAAAATTCGATATGTATACCTGAGTACCCATATATTGACAGAAGGGTTAACTAAAGATCTAAATTAACCCAGTCGCGGTTCAAAGTAAATCTAGCTTTTTACGAGGGAAGATTGTCGCTATAAAAATAAAATTACTTGTAATTAATTACGATTATTTATTAAAAATCACAAAAATCTAAAGCTCCACGTGCAAATCCAGATAAATTAGAAAAGAAAAATTATTATATGGGTAAAAAACGGCACAGCCGCGGTTCTAGTGTTAATCGTGTCACTTTTGAATCATGTCTGGTGTCCGTTACGGCAGTAGATCCTGCAGGATCGCACGTATCGGCATTCAGGGTGGCCTTCCCCCACGCGTCGCAATTAGAGGATTTACCGCGCGCGTGAACGCTATATGCGTTGTCCATTATGTTCTTCTGCGACTCCGCCGCCGTGGGTTTCGCCCCGTCGGCAATTACCCGGAGAATTTACCGTAGCCAATGCACCGATATCGGTTCCTCCGCTCGCCCGTCTATTATCCTTGGCCAGCGACTGGCCACACTTCCCACTCCGCCGACGACGGGAAACATTCGCGATATGCGAAGGAGAAAATATAAAGCCGCGGAGCATGCCCGTGAAAATCCAACGACATACGATCGCGTTCGCTAAAAATCGTATTGTCATAACACGAGCGTCGTTTGACCACGTCTTTAATATTTTGAAACGAAATTCTCGAAAAATATTATCGTAAAATTCTAGAAAAATATTATCGTCAAGGATCTATTATCTCGTAGGACTACGGCAAAATATTACGAAATTGTAATTGTTTCTCTTTCGCGCGTTAATGAACATATTACGCGATGTTATTGTCGACAGTTAAATAAGATTTTATTTATCTGGGTCACGACGTGTAGTATATATTTGAGTCTCTTTTCTTTCTCTCTCTCTCTTTCTCTTTTCGTAGTACTTTTGTGTTTAATGGGACGAATAAAAGGATTGTTTATAGCTCACTACAGGACCGTCGTGTGTAATTTTAGTGAGGCAATGAGTGATGGCGTACCAATAACGTATTAACGCCTATTACGAGTGCGTTGCAAATACGTAGATAATCAATCGTTCTTTGCCGGTATCGTACGAAAGTGGCCGCTCTGAGGCGATATACTTCCCTGCCCACGTCGTAAACTATTCGGAACGATCATTACTCTCTGGAAAACGGCTAATTGTTAATACCGAATGTGGTAATAACGCGCGGTCGTTATCCTTAAGAGTTTACAATGCCCGATACGCGAGCGTAGCCCTGCGGCTGTTCTTACATACAACGACGAAATAATAACTCTCTCTACACGCCGTATATACATCTACGGGACTGAAACGAATATTTGGCGTCGAATGTTATCGTTCGTGATCTGAATGCACGGAAAGTATGTAACGAAAAGCGAACGGAAACAATCTGGTGATATAAAAGGAATGTGTAAATCAATCCTTTCCACTTCGTTAAAATAGGAGCTCATTCTTTTCCAGCAAAACTACGAAAGAATGAATATTTCTATGTTTCTTTTCCTTCTGGAATATTTTGTTATTGGATCGGTGAAATACTTTTGTCGGATCGTGCGCGTAAGAACGTTTTAACCGGAGACTTTGAAGACCAACGATTCGAAGCGGACATGTCGTGTTCCAAATTTTTTTATGAAGCAGGTTTCGAATTTTTCATCGAGAGATTCTTGAAAAATCGGCGTGTATTACGAGGAGGCGTTTGTTATATAAATTAATTGGAAACACATAGATCATATCGCGAACACTGTGCGAGACTATGTTCATCCGACGTGCGTACCCGCCAGCCGTGTTTTCATTTACCATAAATTAGACGGATGCGAAAGAGATGCGCGAGTTGCTCTCTCGTTAAAACCCGTAGCCCCTACTTGCGAAGGGTTACTGTCGAGGAGAGTTTACTGCCCTCAGCAGACGATCCTCGCGAAGGCTCCTCGTGTCGTAGGTCAGGAATCCTTTTGCAACAGGGCCGCCGCCTACGCTCGTAGCCTCGGCAGCGTAATGATTTAATACCTAACTATCGTGATCTTGCGCGCCGTTAAACGTTGGGATCTACCTGGGAACGAATCAAGCTTTCGATCTTTGAAAGCATCAGCAAAGGAGCGAAGCATTATTTAATTACGCAAACTCGTTTGTATACTATATATTTAATTGCATGACATTTCTGCGCTTGAAATAATTTTTTTTTTCAATACTACACTGAAAAAAAAGATTGGCTGCTGCAGCAAATTAGATGGTAAAATATGGCATAGTATTTTTAATTTATGCTTTAGCCTATCTGCAATGTCAGTATAGGATTTTGATAGACTAACACAACCAAAAATTGACTGCTGCAACCAATTAAAAATGCTATGCCATATTTTACCATCTAATTTGCTGCAGCAGCCAATCTTTTTTTCAGTGTACGAATTCTTCGGAGCAAAGAGGCATATATAAATTACGCAAAAAGAATTTATTTTGAAATGGAAAATAGAGCATTCTGTTCGTATAATAATACGTTCGTGTAATGTAATAAAATGGTAGGATAGAAAAATTTGTATAACAGAGATTTGAAAATAACGTATATATTCTGCAGATTTTTATAATTTATATCAACGAAAGTGATTTATAAGATGATCTGTATAATGAATATAACTTGTATATAATTCGTTGATATGTTAAATCGATTTTATTTTATCGTATGAAAGAATTTGCGAAAATATCTAATTTCGCGTGCACATTCAATAAAAATGGAACTACGTCAATGTAACGTAGTTGCGTCTCTACATTCCCCACTGCCCTCAAAACCATGGCGCATCGAGAAACGAGGTTTCACACTCTCCTTCGACGGAACTCTTCACCTCCTTTGCATACTTCTACCGGCCGAAGCGAAATTATGATATATGCTTGTTTTCTACGCTTGCCAAACACACGTTAAAGTATTCATCTACACGAGCACTTCGCAGAAAATGAAGAGGAGGCTACGCCAACGAGTCTTACTCGAGATTCGACATAAACAACATCAAAATTACAATACAAATATTAATTTTTTTTACTAAATGCCGGATCTAAAATTTTACTTTCATACATATAATAATGTTATTACTAGACATATCACGCGGATAAATAATAAAATTATAACAGATGTAAAAAGTTACGCGTTTATATTTTTAAAGGCTCTATAACTCAGCTCTATAGTTATGCGATTCACATTCACGCCGTAATTAGAAATGAGGTTTCGCTTCTTCTATTACGCTTCATCGATCGAATTAATTTTGCAACCTCGGCTTATTAGTTATTACATCACCTTAATTCCCACGTTATGCGAAATCAGTTGTGCATTACATGAGTTATTTAGTTTTGAAATGACATTTGAAGATCATATTTTGAGTAATTAAAATTAAATGCAAAGAAATTAAATTTCGTGTTTTAAAGTTGGTCGTGAATGAGTTTACAGATTACTTAATATTTTGAATACCAAATATAAATAGAAAGCAAACAGAAATATATTAAAATTGCATTTTAAACATGCATTTAATAAATTGTTTAAGTTTCTCTTTCTTCACTAAAAATACATCAGACTTGAAAAATCAACGACTTAACAACCTAATTTTTTCAATTTCTTCAACATACATATATTTATGTAGTTTATGATTTTCCTTTCAGAAGACTGATTTCAAATTAATAGGATGTGCGATCGTAATTCTGGACATGTTTAATTTTTTTATTATCTATCAGTATAATTTTATGCCATTACGAGTTAATAAAATATTTACTGCCTCTCATCCGATTGATCGGCGATAGGCATCAATGCTTTAGAAGAGTAAACAAAACGCGTGCCCTCGAAATTGCCAGCGCAGACGAGAAACGAGGTTTCACCTTTCCCGTAGGCTGCCTCGCGTCCAAGTCCACCTCCACCGAGAACAGCTGGAGCGAAATCCGGCTTACGCGACTTTCGCACGTGCGCGTGAACGATTACGGGAACGTCGTGGCGAATGGACGGTTTTATACGGCATTATTTTCCATGGTAATGTTTCTGGTTGTCAACAAGAAAAGTCTTAATTTAACCATTACAGTACACATGATGATTCTCCAGTCCTTTATTACATATATATACAATGAATCATTCGTGCTCCGGCTTAATTTTTTTCATTATACAAAAATTATTAAGTGATTTTGACATATACTTTAACATTTTTAGAAAGTATTTATAAGGTTGTATATATTTAAAAAAAAAATTGTATATAAATGATATAACTAATTACTTGATAGTTTTTCAAAGAAAAAAAGTGCATTAAGAACATTAATAACCCACTAAAGATTGATAATAAGGATTGATATTTTCGAAATTCTTATGCGAGGCATTTAAAAAAGAAAAATTACACGTTGGAAATGGAGATATCCATCGTCCATTTTTATCGTGGAAAATCTCACGAAAATCTGACGAAATTCACCTTTAGGTCGTGCGGGTGGAAAATGGATCTCTGCGTACCGATTATTAGCAGCAGCGTAATCAAACGTCTCAACCTAAGAGAGCAGATGCAAAAGGTTGTTGGAAGGTAATTGGTAAGATTGCCAGTTGCAAAATGGATTGTGTTATTGCTTAAGAAAATCTCTGAGTGAAGACGAATCATGAATTATTATCCGAAACGAAGAACAGAAACGCGCCGTTTGTGGATCTTTTATCCGTATTGAGAAGAATGCGGACGATTTCATACAATTGCAAAATAGAATGCCTCGCAAAATCTGTGTAATTAAAGCACGATTTCGTCTGTCTGTGTTTATTTATCTGGATATTAAGTCGAATTGATTTGCGTGAGAAAGACTCGACTTTAAAATGTCAGTAGTGAAATGATGTTATTCTGTAGTTTATTGAAATTTTTTAGCAAAATTTTTATAAATTGCCAAATTTTCTATACAATTTTATTTATAATTTACAATTCTATTTTAAATTATTTTAATTTTAATGATTCTAATTATAATTTATAATCTTATACAATATTAAGTAAAACTAGACCGAGAAATGTTCAACAAAAACGAGAATAGAGAGCCATATTCGATCCAAGTCTTAGTACCTAATAATATATGTGAATGTTTTACAATTTCTCTAGTTCAGATAATATATATAATCTTATAGCATTTCGGGATATATATATAAAGATAACTATCGAGCATCGAGAGATTCGTGTCTGCAGATATCGGCGTTACAGGAGAAAGCACGCTTCGAAAAATGACACTTCACATTCGACGCAAATATTACCGGCGCGTCGTCATCTCCCGCAGACAATTGAGAGTAATAATAGTGCGATTAAGGCACTTATGCACTTACTTATCTGTCTCCGGTGCATAATCGGGGATTGCCATAATATTCTAATTGGTCGATGGCGCGCCATGCCATGTCGGATTCATCCTACGTTAAGAGATTCAAGGTCCGTTGCGATCTAATCGGTCTAGATTAATCGTGATTCGCTTTCGAGACAAGACGGCCGCATTACTCGAGACAATCAGGATAACGAGGAGCAGTGCAATTCGTTCCATGACTGTTTAAACTATTTCAAGTGCTATTCCGATTTACGGGCCTCTCGATCTCGAGGCGTTTATTAGTCTGCAAAAAGTTAAGAAATATATCGAGGAATGAAAAAAATTCTAAATGAGACATCAACCCGGCTTTATATCCACGAGAATGCAGAGTTCCCCGCGAATCCGGGATTTTATTTCGACGCGGTTGTAAATGTCGGGCCACGCGAAGAAAAAAGGAGCGCAATGCGAATGTCGCCTGGCGCCTCTCCGCTCCTTTTATTGCATTCCCACGTAGAATGAAATGACCAGAAGAACCCGGTTTCCAAAATCCTGCGGTATTCGGAACGTAACGCCATCGAGTCGGCGTTCACCTAGGAATCCCGCTTCTTTTTCAAGGCGTGGGACTCGTGTCGACTCCCTTTCCTTCGCGCTATTTTCGCGTCGAAGGGGAAAAAATGCCATCAAGGTCGACGTCTCGTGAACGGCCTTCGCTTTCTCCGTAAACGTTCTATTTGAAACGAGAAGATCACTATCTAGATACTCTAAGAGACTTAACTCTTTCATATTTCTCCAATATCTATTGAGAGAAATATTTAGATCACAACGGGTCGTCTTTCTGATTCGATTTTTTTTCCTTCAAAATACGTTATCGACCTGGTGAAAATCTCCTCATGATGGGAAGATTTGGAAGGGGTACATACCCATTTTAGATATACCCTTTTAAAATGGGCATATATCCATGGGTCGTGGGTATTTTTGGAACTACCTATGAAGAGATTTCCACTAGGGCGGTCAGACCGATTCGGTCTTCGACACTTGTCATACCTCGTCGTACCTCAACAGCAACATTCTCTTTGCTGTTTTCTCTAACGATCTCGTCGATCAATCTTCAATTATCGACGACGACAAGCCCGAGAGATTAAACCCGGTCGACCTTCGACAACAAAACGAAACTGGGCGATCGACCCCGCTTCCGGATGCTGTGGGTGTGCCTGTCGACAATTCCACTATTGTGTAACAGGCTGTTGCGATTCACAGCCTCGATTAGATCTTATACAGTTGTCTATAGACTTTCGCGCTCTCTTTTTTTTTCGTCAATCCGTTCTATATTTCTTTTCCTCACGACCTTGACGAGCATGATAATGTGCAAAAAGCGATTATTAATGTGCAAAAAGCGTCCGTGTCGCAAGAAGCTTGATGATCGAGTCGTTATGTGAAAGCACGAGTTTATGCATGACAAATATCGCTCGCTTTTTTATTTTTCCCTTTCGTATCGACCACGCCAACGACGACCTTCACTCCAGATACAATCGCGAAGCTCGACTATTTCTCCATCATCGTTCTCAATCATTATGAATAGCATACCCGGAACCACCCACGTGCTTATTACGTTCACCAGTGCGTCGCGGAAACCTCGAAACGAAACTCTATGGCTGTCTTACAACAGTCATTTAACTTTTTAAGGTACGGTTTTTCATTTTCTAGTTAAGTTATAATTAGACTCATGTCCATTTCTACCGATGTAGATTAACTTTAATCTTGGTCTAACTTTATATTTTTTTTTTTTAATTCTAAGTAAAGGATAAAGAGTAAATTAAACTAAGATTAAAGTTAATTTTTTCTAACTATGGTAAAATAACAAAATGATAATTTTATAATAAGTATAGCCTTTAAAGTTATTACTACAAAACCATCAGTTTAATGATTAATCAGATATAGAAGAACACACAATCTTTATATTATCATCAGGTTAAATAAAGCTAAATCTAAACCACAAGTTAATCAGAAAATGAAAAACCGAGTCTAATACCCGTTTCCACTAATATAGATTAATTTTAATCTCGGTCCAACTTATATTCTTCATCTTTTTCTCTAGTTCTAAAAATTAGAAGAAGATGAAGAATAAATTGAACCGAGATTAAAATTAATCTAAATTGGTAGAAACGGGCATGAGTGATTCAATATCCGTGAAATAAGATTATGATTTATAACGATTTCGTAATTCATATATAATGTTTATTGAATTGAAAAATACCTCAACGCAAAACATTTACCCTCACATCGTAATTACCATGACTCACTCTACATTACCAAGGAAAGTACATACAATCAAACTGTATAATAGAGAGTTCATTGATCGGATCTCTCCGCGACTTTAATCGCGCAAGTCAGCGTTAAGCTCTCACGCGCTCACGCGATTCACACGTTCTGGCAAATCGACGTCACGAGCCGTTACTTTCTTACACTCGTGGGCCCAAGATATCGCGATTTTATCGTAGGATCGCCGATAGTTTCGCGACGAGAGAAATAAAAAAAGATTATGAGACCGAGAAACGATTGCTTTGTCGAACGCTCCTTTCTCAAGCGACTCACGATCGGCAATGCAAAACCTTGATCACTCCGTGAGACCGATCGCTTGCACTCCCACGGAAAACCTCTATTGTAACAGCATAACGTGTACATTAAAAATGAAAAGAAAAACAAAACGCGTGCGCTTGTACGTTACCGCGGTGTATAACGACCGCAAGCCTGTTTTTCCCCTCCTGACGTATTGCGCTGTTGTGATATAATTCTTATCCGGGCGGCCTCGTTTCGCGAATGAAAGGAAAAGGGATTTTCATTGGGATAACTGGGGCGATTAATGTGCCACGAGAGCGCTCGCGCGATTCAAGCGATGGAGAAAGGGCGCGAAGCGAGACATCCGTTTCAAGAAGAGTAAACAAGAAGAGTAACAATGAATAAGCGAGATCCTGCACGATCTACGATGTCTCTCCGTTCGATCGAAGTTTATATGAAGCTTATTTATAAGTTTACATTCAAGAGATGACGAGATGGAGGAGAGACGATGCTTAGTGGGCGTATAGTGCGTGCGTGCCATGCAAATTAATCCGTTGCGTACGTCGTGCACGCGAAAGGAGCGCCGAGGATGCCACGCTCACCAACGCTGGTGATATAACGTTTAAGTATACAGCCTAATAAAATCAGAGCGCGAAAACTATGAAACGCGCGATGGGAACGAGCGTCGAATTGTCGGAACGTGGAGAAAATAATACACTCTGTTATATTTTATTGATGCTATTGTTTTACGGCACTTTATCATTATGTCACTGGAAGACTTTTTAAATTGTTAGTCAAACCTTCAACTTTGACTTTCTGATTAATTTTGAAAGAGATGTACTTTTTTGTAGGATTTTATTCATAGTCTATCTGTTATGAGTTTAGATGTTGAAGAAAATTTCTATAAATATTGCATTTCTTCTTCTTCTTTGATAGTTGTTCTTGAAAAAACGCGCTTGTAAAAAATTAAAATAAAAATTCAGAAATATACATAAAATACCATGTCTTGAGTATTTTGCGAAAAGAAGGATTTCGTCATTTCTTCTCGCTAAGCTTTTAATTTAATTAATTCGATGACGTAAACGATACACGTATAAAATTATCCCGCATCTTTTCTTCTCTAATACCGTTAGTCTTTCCAATGCTTTATATCGCAATCATCCAAGTCGCGCACATCATCTTGAAAAGACGAACAGGTGTTACGTAAACTCTCGCATGTTCTGGTGTTTATAAAGATGATAGTTGTCGAGAGTTCACCGAACCGTTTGCAGTTTATTATGCGCAGTAGCTCGAACAAAACTACAATAATTAGATTTAAGGTAGATTAGTAGGTTGCTTAAGTAGAGTTCGAGAATAACCTACTCCCTCCTAACTAACATTGTTTTGCTTGTCAGGATGTACGTTCGTAATATGTGCAACAACTATTGACTTTTATTCGTATAAAAAAATTTTTTCTGATGCTTTATTTAAACGATACGATATTCATTATATTCATTATATTTTTCATTTATTAAAATATTATATCTCGAACTATATTTACACTTTTAATAACATACAGATATAAATTTTATATGAAAAATATGATTAAAATCTTTATATTTTTCTTAGACTTAAAAATTTCGCTTTTTGTTTTGACATACGATATCTCAATTTTTTGTTTCCCTTTTCATTTTCCAGTCTATTTATAAATTTATCAGACGAATCGTGAGAAATTCGCGTCTTCACTCCTGCGTGGCAAACACGGTGCAATGAGAGTCAGCCGGATGCGAAGGGCAATGCGAGCCCTCGGCCTTTGAGATGACCCGGGTTTTATCCTGGGAGGTATGTTAAATCAGCTCTGGAAAGAGAGATAAAGAGAGAACACGTACACGATCGTATCTCTTCACGAAGTGTTAACGCGGACGAACAGTAACCGAGCGTGTTTGCGGCGACGTCTTATCGATCCTTACCCTTGTAGATCATGTACCGACGCCCCGGGGGGGCGTACTTTGCACGCGTAAAGATCCCTCAGGGAGTAATGCGGATGTACGTGGAAAAATACGAACAGCGCGCAATCTCGAAGGAGATAATTGACCTTAAACTTGACGATGTATCTTGTAAGATGTTTTTCTTATTTTTTATCTTAAAAATTTATATCGAGTCTCTAAAGGGCCGTCTACAATGGTAGTAAGCAGTAGTGGTAAGGCTGTAAGATACATCGGGAGTAAGCTGATTTTTTAATATAATAGGACATAGAGTGAGTTCGTAAGTAACAAAAGAGTAGATTATAGGAAATGGATTTTAATCATTCACTTATGGATTTACTTTACGCTGTATTATACCGGAAAATCAGTTTACTCCCGATCTTACAGCCTTACCACTATTGCTATTGCTCATTGTAGACGGTCTTTTATATGCTTCGTAATTTATATACATAATTTCGAGTGTATTATTGGTACAAAGCAGACCTTTTTCTGAGACTTATTTTATAAATCATTTTTTACATGTTTTTACTTCAACAAAGTGAAAACCGAGAGTTTTTATGGGGAATTCAAATTTTTATGGAATCTGCATGCCATATAAAATGCTTTTTTTTTTTAAATTACAAAGCATGGCATCGTGTATCTCAAAAAATTATAGAAAACATTTTTCCACTATGCAAGTCAAATGCTCTAGTGAGTATTGTAATTATTTACATCTTTCAAAATTCGACACAGTACGAACAAAAGCATGAAATTCATTCTATTCGCATCATGATCTATTGTACTGCGAAAGTTACGGCATAATCGTATTAGCATAACCGAGATGACTACCTGTGTTGTGCCAGAACGAAGAAAATGAACGTTTTGTCTCATGGGATATTTCGTGCTGTGCGAGGAACTTGAAATAGCGTGTCACAATTTTTCGGGTAGAAGGGAGGTTCCATAAAACTCGCAATGCCGATAACGCTTAAAAAAAACCATTACGATAATGCACTTTTAGGATAACGGGATCGGATTTGTATGCGCTCATAAGTATCGCGACGCGTAACGCAATTGAAAGTGGACCGCTGAAGAAATCCGGTCACGATTTCCAGCTGGTCGATCGACATGAGTGAGTCCGAGCTCGTTCCAACGGCGTAAATGAATCGAAGGTCGCGACCGATTTGGAGACGGCACGAGACGATAACGTTCTCGCGATCGTGATTTCGATCCGGTATCGCGCCGCCGACCGGAACGATATCATTGCGTAATTGGGGCATTTCTCCTGTCAAGCCGACCGACAAAAAAGGATCCCGTGTAACATAATTGAGTCGGTCGTTTCAGAAAGAGAACGTGTCATAACGAGGAGAAATTACACATTTGAATGTGAAAAAGGATTCTCGTTAGACTTTACATTTTCGATCTAAGACGTGATTTTTCCCCGGATACGTTTATTTTTTCCTAGCACGTGCTCCTTAACTAGATTCTAGTTTCCAATCGTATACTCGAACGTAAATAGGTATATAGGAAAATGATCGCGTGAGTATCTCCTCAATGGCATCGAAATTACGACCAGATCGAGCTTTAATACGATTGAAATTGCATCCATATTGAAAATATAGCGCATTATTCTGTGATGCAGAGAAAGTTTGTAAAGTGAGCAGCACGAGCTACTCGATCATGCGCCGCGTTTTCACGAAATGAGTTCCTCCTTCGCGAAAATATATGTGCGGGATAGATTTTACTTGGACAAATGATAGCTCTTCTGTAAGGCTTCCAGCCTCCGTATTCATGATTGCGCACGCGATATAAGATTGGCGAGCTTTTTCATTAATTATTGATATCGCGTTACGCAATTTATTTTCGCGTCACGCGTATGGTTAATACGACCGATCTCACAACATTTTCAATCTCAAGTAAATAATAAACGCAATCGCGGAGGCGAGCATTGGGAATGATTTAATGCACGGCGCGCAGTAGAGGAACACGGAATGACGCGATAAGCGTGAGTGTCATTCAGTAAATTTCGCAACGCGACTCTTTACATAATCCTGGATCCTGCCGTGATATTCGGCATAATTGTGACTTTCTTCTTCAAATACGCCCAAACTTTTTCTTTCAAAATACGTTCGGGAGTCCTCGAGGTCTCAAGGAAGCCTCGCCAGAAGAGAGAAATCTTTTTTGTCAAAAATTTGCGACAAATCCGTGTTGGTGTCCAATTAAACAATTTAGAGAAATTATCATTTTCTCCAAAACTACAGAGTTTTATTCATTTTATTTATTTTAGTAAATATTTCTCCTCTTTTTTGCAAAGTTGAAGTTTCTTCCTATCAAAGATTTCCTTGTCGAGAGGGGCGTGTAAGTTGTTCTTTGCGGCGCGAAGAAAAGTCGGCTATCAAACGGGTTGGGTAACCTTCGCGGCGAACTTTCGAAATCAAAATAAGAAACGGGCCTTACAATATACTTTCCCTCTCAAGTGCTTCAAAACGCGTGAAACGCGATGACGCATATTTAGGCACGTAGTAGGGTTAAATGGAGCGGGACGATGAGGAAAAGCGGACCGACCGAAAGCCTACGGGAGGTTAATGAGAATTTTTACTCGATCGCAAGCTAACGGAAATAAAATTGTACGTCTCGCCGGAAATGTTCGATACTAATCGTATTCAATCTTGTTTAAAAAACGATTGATTAGTATTAATTAATGCATTAACGCAACGCAATCGTAAAGGAGAGAAACCGGAAATACTTTTTTGAAAGTTTAAAACTATGACGAGATAATATCGCCAGTTGTACCAAAATTATCGACGAATTTTCAACCACATGTACAATAAAATTATCTCTTTTGCGCGTAAATAAAAAATGCAGATAAAAACAAGAGCTTCATAATTCGACGCACGATCGCGATAGAAAACGAAAGTTTCGATAAGTCCCGATATATATAAGTGAAAGCGAAGTGTCGCATAAAATTACGACAGACAAATATTTGTACGAAATTCAGAGACGTTTGCTGCAGCATTGATATGTTCTGATACGTTCTTTTTGTTCGCTTTCCCTTTGCATCTCTTTTTCATCCAGGTGACATGCTCTGTTAATTTTGAGATCGAGTTCTGGTATAAGATTGATTGACAAATACAATTTCGGTTCATTGGACAATACGAACTTTCATCATGGTTTAATTTTAATACAATAACATAACATAATACGTCAAACAAAGTCTCTTTATTCAGAAGTTTGAGAAAGGAACATTATATAAACAATTCTTAATATAACATACAGAAGATATATTTTCAAAAGTAAGCAGATCAAAATGTTTATATAATCAACGAAATATAAGAATAATATAAAATCCCGTGATATTTTATATCAAAAATGTTTGTACTCGGTACATAAAGTTATAAGACTTTACAATTTATTTTATTTTAAGGGGATGCTAAAGTTGTTCTACTTTAGCATCCCCTTAAAATAACCATCATTTCCATTCGGTGAAATATCTCCGAATTGAATTGACGGATTGCAAAAAATTGTTTTTACAGAATTAAAGTACGCACAAACAGAACTTCAGCTGTATCGGATTTTAGGAGAAAATCGAAGAAAAGTTTAAAAATTCGCTTACTTTTAGCTCGTACAACTGACAGGTCTATATTTGCTTCATACAAGAGTTTTATAGTTTACATCTTGAAAATAAGCATAGGTCTGAGGTCACATTATTGTAACGAACGATACCAAGTTTATAGAACTAAGATTGAAAGTCTAGAAGGAAAGTAATCCCACCGAATAGAAAATACGTATATATGGGTATTTTGCGAAGACTGGGACTGTCAACAGAGTCGAAATACCGTGTAGTAATAATTGCGCAGTCTTGCGATAGATGGTGCTGGCATATGTTAGATAAGGACAGATGTATGCGTTTAAGTGAGATAGAACGATATATAATATAATGTAAAAAATGAATCAAAGATGTCACTATTATCGAATTTGGAATTAAAAAAGTCTGCACTATCGACCTCGATCAAGTTCGGTAATCGGTTTAGGATAGATACAGAAACGGCAAATCCACGCCGTGAAAAAAGAAAAAGTTAAAATTGAATTAATTCTCGCGAATCTCTTGCGAATTGCGACGGCCGAGTTGCGTGCGATATCAGATTTTTCCGTTTTCTCGAGTATCAAAAACGAACGCTCCCGTTATTGCGATATATACTCATATATCGCGCCGAGACAAAGGGAAAGGGAACAGCGGAAAAAACGATTTGCGCAATTTCGTACGAGAAGCGAAAATTTTTTCCGTCCTGCTAATGATTGATCTGATACAGCGTAACACGTCGGATCCGAAAGTGAGAGAAACCGCGGGAGGAGGGGCTCGGTTTCAATTAGGCCCACCACGAGACAAAGTGTGCAGGGTGTAGCCGGGGCTGCCTCTTGGATATTAACGATCATCGGCCATCGATACGGTGCGGCGATCTGACCAGCATTCTCCGTCTGGAACAGCCGGCTAACGCACACGCGTCGCTTGCGTAATCCGCGTGTTCGCGTTACATGCGAGAGAGCGCGTTTAACCAATAACCTTTCTAGGGGTGGGGGATCGAGAGGGAGGAACGGGCGCTCGTTCCCCATGTGTTTACGAACGTCCTTCACGCTGATAATTATTAAAATATAATTTGCTCCTTTCGCGCCGTCGTCGGTTAGCGAATCGTGTCGCTCATGCGGCGCAACGTGGCACGACGAAACGCGATTAAGGATACGGGGTTTGTAGAAAATGGAAGCGAAGGCTGTCGCAAGCGGCCCCTTGCGAAACTTTAAATTAAGCATTGTCTTGCATTTAATATTTAAAAACGCCCATTAATATCCCCGTCGCTCGATGTCGCAGAAAAGAAGAAAACGTTCTTACGAAAGTCTCGAATAACGCTGATGGATTAATCGTTGCTTCCGGGATTATTACTGTCCTTGTAAATGCATTATCTGTTGAAATGTAGCCATATTGTACATTTAATTACTATTCATATGTGCAAATGATCTCGTGTTGAATGTTCCACGGATTTTACGAGGAGATTCAGAGTTAATTTCTTCTTAACTCTTTAAAGTTAACGGTGGATCTCTATTGGATTCACTCAATTATAAATCTTTTTGTCAAAAATGTAATTCAACTTTCTTTATGTTACATCTGCAAAATTGAATTATTTTTATGAAAATATACTTGCATTCACTCCTTTTTTGTACGAGAATTATGTTATTTTAGTTCTTTGAAAAATTAATTAGTGCCTTTTAATTAACATATATTAATATATATAAATTAAATGTAATAAGTCGTCCCAGCGCAGCGTAGTAACTGTTTTTATCGTCAGTTCCGAAGGGTTAAATCAATCGAAAAATAGTGCATAAGTCAATTATTTTCTACGTCAATTATCTTTCTATATATAATGCATACTATGTATGCATGTGTAATTGAAATATTCGATAGTTCTGGAAAATCGATGCTAGCTCGCCCACGATATCACCTCCATCATGTGCAGCTATTTTTATCTCTTAATCTAGATTAAGACGAAATATATGAAACAACGCGACAATCCCACTAAAGTAAAGCTCTATAGATATACCAAAGTAGTGCAGTCCTTTTATCTGAGCCGAAATGGCGACAAGTTTCCTATTGGCTATTTCGACCGTCATTTTGGATCTAGTCCATTTTGGCTTGTAGTTCAATAAACGCTTAGTATTATTGGTATATTATATATGGTTAGTAGGTGGTCCTCCATTTAGGTTCTCCAAAATGGAGGACCTAAATGGAGGATCTTTGTGCTACTTTTTATATCTAGAGCTTTACTCTTTAGCACTGCGCGCCGTTGCTTTTTACGAGAGAGAACAATTTCAAACGACTGCTTGCTACGAG
This sequence comes from Mycetomoellerius zeteki, assembly GCF_001594055.1. Classification (NCBI taxonomy): domain Eukaryota; kingdom Metazoa; phylum Arthropoda; class Insecta; order Hymenoptera; family Formicidae; genus Mycetomoellerius; species Mycetomoellerius zeteki. The sequence continues at coordinate 1,645,197 of NW_017256436.1, forward strand.
CTCATTACTTTCTGTTGACACCACGAGGCAAGGCTGGTCGTGTTGCGAGTTATACGAAATATCGAGAGCCAGGCTTATTCCAGCTTGTCCGGTCGGTCGGTTTATTCGCACGTTTAATGGAGAGAGGTACGCGGAGAGATGCAAGAACTCTCTCGCGCCCGATTTACAAGCGCTCGCCGAGCAATGCATCGCGATTTGTACACCATACGACTGTGAGTGTATGCATTGGGTGATTACGTGTGGCTACGCTGCTTTTCCAACATCGTCTTGTAACGAGGAGTGACTCCGTCACAGTGACGACGGAGAACGAAATCCGTTCTGACGAGACACGCGTCGGACAACGTGTCGTACGGCCCACACGCATGCATATCTACGTTTCTATTCTCGTAGTGTTGTATCGGCGCTGGTTACTCCATACGAGGCGAGAATAACGGAGCTCTGATTGCTACACGCCCCCTCGTAGCCTTCACACTTTGCGCGCACACTTCACGCTATCGTCGGTTCCGAGATGCGCGGAGATATTCGCCGAAGAAATGAGGGAGGTTGCACCAAACCAGCAAGTTTAAAAGTTTCGATCGAAGATCTCGACATACGCATGTTCTTCGAGGCATATGCACAAATCTCATATTTTATGCAGTATAGAGTGGGCACTGAAGGCTCTTTAACGACGCGAACACGATTGCATGTGAACCGTATCGACGTTCGTTAGAAGCGACGGCATAAAGGGTACTTATTATCGAGCTTCGAGATTACTATAATATCAACCGCGATTTCGCACCGTAACGCGACATCCTTCGTAAAACATCCTTTCAGTGTTTCTTAATTAATTATATGTATTTATCGCGAACACACAATACAGAGGCGATGTAAACGCCAACGTGATCTTTACAAACGAAGAGTCACGCGCGCGTTTGTCCATTAGAATCCTCCATGGGAAGCCTCGTATAAACCGTTGACGTAGGCCTCGCGGTATCATTTACGAGGCAACCGTCGAAAGTGCGATTATCATTGTTTAACAGTGACCTTTCGTTCGAAGCAGGACAGCCGCGTTCGCAATCGCAAGACACGAGGGCGGCGCGTTCACGATCGGAAATCCCGTTTTCTCCGTTTTCATTTGAAAATTTTCCATAAAGAGCGACTCCCGGCTTCGTGACAAAACCCTCCTCTTTTCCCCGTCATCCCGCGAATATCAGCGGTCACGTTTGGCTACATCCGGATTAAGAAGGGCGGAATTACTCAGGACAGCCTACGCTGCCATTTCAACTGTCAGAACTCGCAATCGCAGTGCACGTCTTGTTTCATTATCGACTAACTCCCGACACAAATTATACCCTTCCCACGATTAGAAAAAGAAGCAGGACACAAGAACATGCGATTGTAGATATATTATAATAATTGACACAGACACACACAGAAGTAAACGAGCCCAAATTACTTGAGATTTATTGAAGATGACATTTCTAACAATGACATAAGACTTACAACATAAGATTTATGTTCTACAAAATGTCTTTCGAAACATGTCGCTTCAGTCTCACACTTACTAATTAATAATAAATTATAGTGCCACTAAAAAGAAATATCATTAGCGTTTTAACTTGTATTTACATCTTGCATTTACATCTTCTTGACTGTAACGTATGACGGTAACTTTCCGTCTAGACAAGCTATAATTTACATCCTAATCAGAGGCTTATAATTAGAAGAAAGAAATTAAAGCGGGCACTCTCTATAAGGGAATTCATTTATAATATAAGGGAATATTATATCCCCTTATAAGGGGAATCCCTTATAAGGCAATTAATTAATATGTAAATAAATTTTTATGCATTTCTAATTTTGTCACGTCAAGTTTCCTAATTCGTCTGTTTGGCATCCGTCGCTCATCGCAATTAATGAGCAGAAAAGAGAAGGAAAGCCGGCTAGGTCGTGACGTGACGCAACGAGAACTCGGTTGCCTCAGCCTGCTCCATTGTGTCTGAGCACCACCTCCTGTTTCTACTTACACGTACCGACCACGCCATCCTTATACATATACTACTGTCCGCTCTATCAGCCATGTATACACGATGTCCCATACCTATCAAGCTACTTTTATCGACAAGTTCTCTCTTCAGTTCGGAGTCAATTTTTTATAACTAAAATAATAATAAATATCGAGGAAGGAAAATCGACTATTATATAAATTGCTATACAAATTTCATAATTAACTCTCTCATAAAGATAAAATCTATACAGAATTATAAAATATGAATGAGATTTTACTATACGATGCTTACAGCATTCACGTTTAATTTTCGAGAAAGTGATTTACTCAATGGCTTATATTAAAATTTTGATGTTAATTAAAAGAATTTGTCCTCAAACTTATTAATAAAAAATGTAAAAATAAATAAGAGAGGTGATTTAGTAGGCTCGAAATAATCTGTCTTTTCTGGCACGCGATTGCCACACCTCTCAACGTGAAAGAAAGCTGTTAAAAGGTTAGACTCACGATCGATACACACCCCTCTGCGTATCTTTCATGACCGAGCGTTATTCGCGGACTTAATCTTCCACCAACGAGGAACTTTCATAGCGCAACGGAGACGAAGAGGTAAAGAGATATTATGGTAATCCGATCGTTTACTTTTATATTTTCACTGTCCGTTTCGTTTCTACTCTATAAACTGTGTAATCTATGTTGCATTCCCCCGTAGACTCGACACAAATCGTGCGAAGCCGAGAGGTTGCTCCGATTCGTCCTTCCTATCTCTCTACGAGATCTCGCATGTCCGAGATCGTCTCGAGAGCAAAACGCTCAGTTCTCCGTGCATGAATTTAATATCGTGCCTTTCTAAAGCAAACGTCCGGCTATAAGCGACAGCAAAGGTTACACACATTGCTCGCTCACACCCCCCGAGAACGCGTAACCTTCACGCTGCGATTCCAATCCTATTGCTGCTCGCCGTCAATTTACCGCGAGAAGGGATCGTCGCGATAAATTTACCTCCATACGTCTCTCTCGCCTCTCCTCCTCTTTTAACCGGCCATAGATTGTCCGTGGAATCTTGAACCATTTGGTTGTTTAACGTGGCATAAGCCCATTACATTGACGCGTCATACTTGTTCAATTTTGCAGTCTAAAATTATCCTGCTTGATCACACAGAGATATCTTTTATCTTGCTTTTAAGATTACATCGAAATCATTCTGTTTGAAACGTTTAAGAAAAAGATTTTAATCATTTTTAAACTTGCGCATAAATAAAAATTCAAATCAATATTGATTATATGAATAAATTTTAGAATTTGGATTGCTTGGATCTTTACTTTCACGTGTGTTAAAAATTTTATTACAATTTCTCTTTCTCTTCCTGAATTATTACGTCCCTCTCAGAATTATTACATCTATAAAATGTTCACGTGTATAAAATATTTGTTTCTTCGCATTAAGAGGAAAATTCATGGAATGCGCGGTTACGTGAAATTTAAAATGATATCAGGGCCTTATCGGTTATGTACCTTTCCAGCGCTTTCGCAATTGTACGCGCAAAATAACAAAGGTCGCATGCGTTACTGGCACACACTCCTGCGACCGTATAGCCTTCACGGCCGATAGCGCGTTAGTTATCGATCGCGATCTGCATTTCGCAAATTTAGAATGCACGTCCCTCATCGACCCTATTTTTTCCAGTCACATCGATCCTCCCATTCCCAGCATAGCTGTACAACTGTATATATCAAGAATACCTAATTAAAGAATTGCATAATCTCTTGCGAAATTACTTTCGGATCAAATTAACCTCTCTGCGTATATATCGCAATGCGACTTTCTATCAAGAATATAACGGCACACCGCAGTATAATCGTGTAGCGAAGAATAAAAACTTACCGAATAATTTCGGAAAAATTGAACAAAACTGTACTATACTATTATTTGTATATTACTGTGATTAATCTCGATGAAACTATATTGCATTATATTATTACTTGTTACTCTATTTCATTTTAAGGATTATGATTTTATAAATCAATTCCATTCCTTCTTACGTGTATATGTATCTCTGATAAAAGATTTGAAATACAGTATTTATATCTTATAATCACGTAATAGGCTGTCACTTTCGCGAATAGTTCTATACGTTTCCGTGTAGAACTTTATACATTACCGATCATAAGATTATATAGTATAATTAAGATATCTCTCAAACTACAAACAGCGGAACTTTCGAACGAGAGAGAATTTTGATATTAAACAAAAAAATAGAAGTTTTCCAAACGCTCGATTAATTTCCAGACCCTTCAATTAGCATTAACGAACCTCGTTACTTTCCCGAGCCATTTTCCACTTGATCGACCCGTGCAAGAGTTCGCGGGGTTAAGGATGATACATCCTTAAGGATCCGTCCAGAGAGAGGTAATCGATATTGCGGATATTATCCCAGGCGGAGTGCGCGCGCTCTTTCTTTCTGATATTTTCATCTTGAGCTTAACAAGAAGCCCTCTCTTACGTGTGCGCGGAGAGGATCGTGGGATCGAGGAACGAATGCCAGGCAGGTCGCGAGCTGTCTTTAGTAATCTTCAAAGACCTGGTCGATCGTGAGTGGGTGTTCCCCAGCTGATCCGCAGGGTGCAGAATATCGGGGCGTTCACCGTTGCATATGACTGAAGGTGGAAGTAATCTCGCGAGCAGTTGTCTTCCTCCGTTTCTCTTTCTTTCTCTTTCTCTATTTTTCCTTTTAACCCCATATGTTCGATTCTTGAGTCACAGAACCTATCATCATAAAGATTGCCTATCCTTATAATTAATTCCTAGAACTAGAAAAAGATGAAGAGTTAATTAAACCGAGATTAAAATTAAACTACATTGGTAGAAACGGGCATTAGACGCAAGAAGAAAGATGAAACAGGTTTAATTCAGCTCTATAATTATTTTGTGTCATCAGACGTTATTGGAAAAGTCCGAAGCTTCGCGTGTCCACTTCGTTCTCAGAAGTAAGTTACGCAAAGTTCCCGTTGCTCTTAACGTGCAAAAAAAAAGAACCTTCTCTCACCATCGTTCCCTTTCTTTCCTTCCCGCACGTCTTTCTCATGAATCTAGCGATTAGTCAGACTGAAAGGGCAAACGGAACGGGGAATCTTATCCCACGGAATCCTCCATCGGTGAACGTGGATGCATCGTATCATACTCGCACATTCTGATTTCATGTAACGGCGCATTAATTAGTCCATTGCATTGTGGATAACGGTTTAATGTGCAAGTCAGACGTAAACTTTGGCATTTCGGAGCACTTTTGCGCGCGGCTAATCTCGCAGGACGAGGCGAGGCTCGCTCTCACGTTTCGCTCGTCGCACATCCGACACGGCGAACACATCATACAAAGTCATATTTCGCCATGATAATACCACTTTGCTTGTAGCAATATTTCGCCATTATATTTATATTCTTAAAAGTACAAGAGAGTACAAGTACGATTTCTGGCTCACGATGTGGCGGGATCGCCCTAAACCTATTCGTGTTGAATTAAATTTTTTCTCGAATAAAATGTGAAATTGATATTACGTTGCACAACTTCCCCGTCTGTTGCCGATTGTTACGGCGCCGATTACAATGTTCAAAAGCGACTTCAATGCTGGTGATTACAATACCACAGATTTCAACGCGCCGGCAACTTCAATGCAGATCTTAACAAGCTGCGTCCGGGGACTTCAATGCCGGTGATTTCAACGCCGGAGGTTATCACCTCGTAATTTCGATGCTGGAGCTGTTCAATCCTTTGAGACTCGATGCCTATTTAATTCTCAGCTCTTTAATCTCCCGTACGTTCTGTTACATGAACATTTTAATTCAACGCAATGAAGACATTTGAAATAAGGAGGTAAACGTTTACATGTTCTAGAAATAACAGGTATTATATGTGCAGCTGTTGAATGTTTGACGTAGCAAACCGGTGTCCTTTCGCTCTCGATTATATCTTCTATTTTTACACGGCTAATAATAATTTCAGTCAAATGATCTTGTGTTCTATGACCTGAGATAATGCGTTGAGAATTATATAGTTTGTAATTAGGCTAATCGTAATTTCACGAATCGCATTATTTTCCTCGGCTTTCTTCAAGAGATTGAAATCTTATTATATCACAGACGACCTCGCTGAACGATCGTGAAGATACCGTGAAGTCGCAGGCTCATCCAACCGCGTCACCGCGTCCAAGAGTCCCGCTGAATTCTCTCTCTTTCACCGGCTGGGTGTTTTTTCACTTCTTAAGGCCATCAGCTGCGTCCAAGAACCGTTACGTACTTGCATTCGCACGTCACAATCGGCGGAGGCGCTGATTAATGTGAGGACCCTTCGGTCTTGCCGTCTCTGATCTTTACCCTGCGTTGCGAAATTGCTATTTATATAGAATATCTATATAAATAGCACAAATATTCTTAATCTCTAATTATTACAATAATAATGCTCATATATAATTAATTATATATGAATAGAATTCGTTAATTATGATTTGGAAACCATTGATTTTCTTGCCAATCGTTATGTCGTTATATTGTAGGTAATGTCACGTTATCAAATGCTCACGCGACTGTCCTTTCATATCGTACTGCAAAATATTTGCGAAGATTCTGCAATAATCGACCTGCAAAATGATTTATACGAATGCTGATGTAATTCTGGCGAGGTCAAGTCACGCTGGTTGCGAGCGTTTGCGTATCGAAATCTGTTAAGGTGCACTCCTCGAGAGTCACTTAAGCATCTCGGATGGGGGCAGATTAAAATCGGGAGATTGTGCAAGCAGAGACATTGAATGCCAAACAGTGTCAGGATGTCCTGTGGAGAAGATCTTGATGCCATACATTGTATACGAGGGACAAGTACCGTACAAAACATCTTTGTAAACCGCGAGCTACCTTCCATATAGGGAGGAAGTGTAAATTTACAAACTAAATGTTGCCAAATAAACGCGATGATACAATCATTAACTAAACAATTACAATCTAGATTTATATAGAAAATGTTGTAATAACTTCTTTTTACTTTGCAGAAAAACAATTTTTCTTTTAGATATAAAATTTAAAATAATTTGTATTCCAACGTAACAGTACTTAACAGTAGAACTGCGTAGGATGCCGTAAGAATACGGGATTTGTCGTACATCGACCTCCATGAATATTATGAAGAGATGTGTCATCGTGCATATAACACATATAAATACATATACACGTAAGACAAAATAACGAATTAAATCACGTTATCGTATCTCTCTCTACATCTCTCACCATTTTTTATATAAAATGTTTTACAGAAATATGTCTTGCCAAATATGACTTGTCGTCTTTGATGAGTTTTTCGCATTACAACGCCTCATTGTTAAGATGAGTTCAATCTCGCGGTTTCAATCTTGGATAACAATGTCGTATGATGTACAATGTAACTCATAATTTAGAGCACATCGACTTCTACTTTAAACAGCTCCCGTGACCTTTCATGGACGAGAGAGAAAACAAACCAGTACGTCGGGATGCATCTTCGCGAATGATAATTGATGAATACGTAATGCGTGACGTAATGCCGTGTGGGCGACGATTGAAAACGTTGCCCTCGGAATAATACGACACTGGCGATACGCGAAATATTACACGTAATCTTGTCATAGTTAACGTTTATTAAGGATGTAAAATAAAAATAATTATCACGTGTCATTTATTACAATTAAATGACATTTATTTCAATTTTGTGTGTTGTAAATTTGTATACCTGCGAAACGAGAAAGTTAAAATCAATAAGTCGTTGGGATTATCAATAAGTGAGCCAGCAATAAATTAGTCAACATCAATATTTCTCTCCATCCTTTTTAACTGATTTTATATTTAATGTGATCTATCAAAACATTAAATATCTTTTGAGAAAGTATTTTTTAGAAAAGATCTTTTTCTTTCACTCTTTTTCTCTTTTTAGTTAACGGTCTCGGAAACATAATTTATCCTATATCCGAGGTTGCCGGAACATTTCTTTTGTTAAACACGAAAGATAGAGATTTTAGTTACGGTTGCGGTTACGATTCGATGCTCTACTTAAGGAAGGAATCGGTTGTCGAAGTCACGCGAAGAAAGTTTAGAGCCAGGAATAGCGAGATTGAACGAACTTCCGAGGCCGTAGGCGCTGAAAAATTCACAAAATCGATAGACTCGGTGCGAATAAATTTCCTCATCATTATCGCGCCTTCTCGTTTAATCCCTGAATTAGCAAGCGACTTTACGTAATAATTCTCGTTCGATTGCAATAATCATTCTTCACGAATACCAAACAATATTTGATCTATAGTTGCTTGGAGGCTCTTTAATATTTAAAAGCAACTAGAATGTGAAATAAAACGTTACATGCATATTTAATCCGTATTTCAATAATTTTTATTTATTTTATCATATAATTCTCGAAGGAATTCTCTATAAAGATTGCTTCATTAATGAAGAAAAATACTTCATTTTATGTTTAATTTTATATTTTATGACCCATTAACTCTATTATCCTAATTGATACTTATAATCATCGTCACTATCATGCCGTTAAATTTCACAGATCTAATCCTTTTAGGAATTCTGCTAGCGAAACATAGCTTTTCTTATTACCCAAGGTATGTCGTTTTTATAAAAGATATCGAGACGCCTGTGCCACGCATAACTGCCAACAATCTCATTAATCGCATGCACAAAAAGGGAGCGAGTCAAATTGTAGTGCCGCTGGTATTTTCATGGAACTACGAAAGCATGCAATTGTCGGTCCAATGATTTGAAGAGTCTGCATATACGAGAGAAAGAAAAAAAAAGCAGAAATCATTCACGAAACGATATTCGAGGCTCAATTAACAATGACTTTCGCCATTTATTATGCAAGCGCCGATTTTGTCGGACTTTTCAAGGTCTCGAGTCACGAAAAAGATTTTGCCTGGACCGGCGGAAAGCGCCGTGGGTTATAACAGCCGGATTTCTGATTACCTACTTTTACCGCTGTAATGGAACGCGTGACCGGACTCCGGAGTAAACCAAATCTCCTTTACAATCAAGTGCCCCGCCCGAATAGGTAACGAGTAATCAAGTCGTTCCGGCGCGGTTTTGCGATGGAGAATGGGAGTTTAAAACCGCGGTGCGCGCACGTGCGTACGACGATGAAAACGCAACTGAGAGTATAATTCCACGGTGGTGCGATAATGAGTGCTTTTTAGAGTGTAAATTTGATCGTCGAATATCGCGAGTACGACAACGGCGCGGTGAGACGTTTTCGAACAACGCGAAATTCCTTCCCGTAGCCATTTAAAATGATCCACGAGTTCTCCGTCACGTGCCCGTTAATCTCCTTCCAAGTTTCCACGTGATACCGAGCATATGTACTGCCACCGTTAATGGAGATCGAGCGTTGCCCATGTTTGACCGCTCTAATCGTTGATTTGCCATAGACAGACGAATCATTTTTTTTTCCTTTCCATCGATCCGAGCAACTGCAAAGTGACGACTATATAATAGAATAAAGAGTTAAATTGGTCGCAACTGATATCTTTTCTTAAATGTTACTTAATTCTCTTTTTCAAATATTGTAAATAGGCAGAAGGAAAATTGTGGCATTGAATGAATGAAAAATTTTATAGGTAATTAATAAAATTTATGAGAATATTTATACAGAAAGAGTAATCTATAGTAAAGAAATAACAGCGTTAATTACTTTAATACAAAAAATTCAATTACATTACAGTTATATTGAATATAAATACTAGGCTTTTTTTTTATATTAAGCATTTAAGCAAGGAATAAAATATGGTGAGATCTCTATATATACGGAGAGTTTTATTCCTCGATCATTCGCCTCACGAAACCGCGAAAGTCTACGAATATTGTTTTTCCGACGTAATTACGAATTATCGTCGTACCGTCACGTACACAATGATTTATTTGCGCAGATATATATATTATATATACCAGGCGAGCGCCCGTTCAACACGGAACGCCTTAAACTGTATAAACTGTCCAATATTATGCAAGCGGCGCTCCAGTTTCAGAGCACCGCTTCGGTATTCCAGCTCACTTTCACTCATTCACTCGCCGACTCTTTTATCCTATATGTCGGGAGTTCCCTTCTCTCTCTCTCTCTCTCTCCGTTCGCATGACTTTCACTTCTCTCAGCTTTGCAGAGTCCTTCTTTTCCTCGCGCGTCTCGTTCTGTCGCCGTACGGACTTCCACCGTGCGGGGCCGCCTCAGGAAAAGCCACGGAAAGAACCGTGTTTATATTCATATATGTCGTAGGTACGTAGTATATACGTATAATCGCGTACAGATCATTACGAGGCGGTGATTTTGTAGTAGTATATAAGGAGAACGCGCCGATAGCAGAACGATTTCCTGGTGACGCCGTTTCGATGGCGGCGGTTCCGGTCATGAATTGCCCCCGAGTACCATTTGTTGCGTAAACGCACAATAAATATTAGACACTAATAAATTATGACCCGTCCGGATTTAAAGAGCCTAATTGCAGTAAAGTAATTGCTCGCGCAGGTGCATGAAGTTTCTGATCAATTTTTGCAACGTCTTTTCATCAGGAGCTGTAATCTTTCCGTCACAACTACATCACACGTTCTTCATAAAAAAAAATATTATGCAAATGATATTTTACCTGTATGACTTGCGTAAAAATTCTTACAAGAGAAGTTTAGCTGTTTATTATAGTGAAATGATTGCCTGTCATTTCTTTATCACAGAGTTGCAACGTATAGTTGCGTTTGTGATCTCGTATCATTCAATGATTTGCGCTTACATTTTATCTACACCCTTTTATGTGAAAATTGTTTAGTATCTGTTTCTGTCTCTTTCTCTCTTACAAAAAACCCGACATCAAACCGCAGTTTCTTACGGAATAGCCGTTAGGTGTAAAAAAAAGTTTTGCAATTTTTCATTACATGAGCCTTGGCACTCCTCATTTATTTTCATCATCGTAAAAAGATGCTTGCCTTCAAAGTTCTGCTTGTATTATAGCTTGAAAAAAGTCTTGAACTAAAGGACTTCAAGAAAATCAATAAAAAATAAAATTAAAACAAGTTAATAAACATTTTGAAAAAAATAAATGAATACTTTACTGAAATTGAAAAATAGAAAGACATATCTCGATATAATGAAATATTGCTTGAAAATCCAAGAATAATATATATAGTTCAAATTACGCACTGATTTTGTGTAACATTGATTAGAAATAGTGGAAAATGTGATTCGTATACAATATGAGACATGGCGTGTGGTCGTGCAATTAACAATCAACGCAACATGAAACGTGATATGGCCGTGTAATTAGCGATCAGAGATTTCAGTGAAACGCGGATTAGTACTGCCGTTGGGTAGGTATTTACCAACCGTAAAAGGCTGCAACGCACTTTGTGTCACTTTAGCAATCGCGACGCATCATTTGAGAATTTCTAGGTCGGCACGCGTCTATTGCAAAGCGTCCTGCTTGACATTTAGTACGTTGGGTGCAAACGTTCTTGTATGCGTCCGCATCGCGAACATTATTCGCCAGGCACACTCTTAAAACGTATTATTTGTAGATGATGCGTCGACTACAATGTACTAGAATGTCGCTATCCGTCAAAGATACCTGGTTGCATTATATTTTGCAGATAATTCCATTTTCACCGTCAAATGTCAGCGACGCGATAGAAAATTGCGTTAGCGTGAATTCCTTATGTAACGAGATATGTATACACAAAGTAGTTGAAAGGTGTGTTCCCCAAGAAAAATTTATCAGTTTCTCGCCTACGCACAAATTAATACATTAATTAATATATTCTATCCATTGATGGATTCCGAAATTTGTTAAAGGGAAGAAGGCCATTGGCGCTCCACAAACGAAACTTTTTTTAAGATTAAATATTAAAAAATAGAATATTTGAATTATTATTGATATTGAAAAAAATTATTTAAATATATAATTCGTAAAACGTTTTGTTTAAAATTATATCAACATAAAAGAGAATAATATAATGGACTCTATATTTTTTATACCTAGGAATTTCTTAAATTAAAAATTATTCTTAGAATATTAAAATTATGATTAAGCATTTCAGAAATATTAAAAATATATGTAACATTTTACTATAAATATTTTTAAAAAAGAGATTTCAAGGTGGGCCATGGCTTCCTATGAGTCGCCATTCTATTTGGATTCCATCTAGAATTTTATAAATAATCATTATTAAATTAGATAGTTATCTAATATATTCCAGGCATTACAAAAGTTTCTAACGTTAACAAATATTCAAAGTATTGTTGACGTAACGAATGATTGATTAATGAAAAAAACTGCTTGAAAGTATCCTACATTGAATATTTATGATTTCTTATCGCATTCCTCGAAACGGAATCGCCGCAATCAGTGATTGGATCAACAAGAATAGCTGAAAGTAAGATTTTGGATCACCCCACAAGCAGCGACCTCGAGGCCGCTTTCAAGGTCACGAGTGAAGGATTTCGAGGTCAACCACCGTGTCAACGATAACCAGAAAGAGAGAGAGAGAGAAAGAGAGAGAATGGGATCGGTATCTCTGCGTTGAAATTAAATCCCCTGACGTCAATTACCGCGTTTACGCGTCCTTCTGCATCCGTACGGTCGAGGACGTTCGTATCCCGTTCAAATCCACCTCTTTCCTCCGTTCCGGCATTTCCCAGCGACCTTCGGCAACCGAATACTTCGGCTGGCCGATGTCTTCAATGCCGTCAGGAAGACAACGTGTCTTGCTCCGCCAAATGCGTAATTATACGGCGTGTATAAATTACACTCGTGTATCTGTCATGCAATTTTGTTCGAACACGACTTGCACTTACAATCTAAATAATAAACGTCCTTCTTATGAACAAGAAGCTCTCGTACATATATGTACAGGAGATTACGTATAGAGGGATTTAGTAAACGGACGTACTTTCCTGCAAGAAGAAACTAAATTGCACGGAAAGTTAAGCGAATAGTTATCATACGTTTTTAGTCTCGTAAAATGTGTAAGTGCATTAACTCACGCTATACCGTACGAAACTCGTCGCCATTATATCGGGACATCGTGAATTAACGGGGCTGGAGGGGGAGTAATTAATTTCATCGTATCTCGTTCATTGCGCTCGATTGCGCGCGCACTTAATTAGTCGCATTCTCTGGAAATCAATCTTGCATTCTCGATCTCTCCTTCCCAGCGATTGAGCGATCTCCCCATTTTTCCCACTCCGGTTACCTAATTTTAATCGCCGTTACGATAATACGCGCTCGCGCACCTGGCAGATTCGTTATTGCTCGTCATTAGAGCGCGTACCGGGTACCCGGTGGTGATTACATAACGGTCCTCTATGTGTATGGGAAGCAGACGTGCATTCGCTTACTCGGCCGCGCGGACATGCTTGAGGCACCCACGCGTAGCCGGCGCACGCAATTCGCGTCGCACGTAAACCGGTGATGACTTCTGGAAAGCGAAAAACCGTCGAGCAATAACAGTAATGGCGCTTTTGTCCCGCGTTCATGTCGCGTGACTAAAAATCCAGCCGTTCCGGTTCCAACGTCTCGTCGCGAGACATTGGAAAACACGGACACGTGCGCGCATCTTCGAGCGCTGTTTCACCTCGCTTTCACGACACTCCAACCTCCGGTCCCCGTTCGGCTCGCTGGTAATTTTCGTTTTTCATCTCTTTTTTATCCTTTTTTTTCTTATTTTCTACCGATGATTGAGGAATGGAATGCGCGAACGCGCTTCCGACAACGCTGATATCCATTCTTCGACCACGATTGCACGTTTTCTCATTAAGTCGCAATTATCTCGGTTTCCAGGGGCGCTTATTAATCAACCCGGCTCTATAATCAGAGGGAAAACTTCATCGTGAAAGACCCTCGGCTCGGAACTTCCTCTTACGAGAGAGGCTCGGATTGCGAAATCCGTGCAACGCGAGATCCGCGCGCGTCTTACGTTTTTCCTCGTGCGTATCTTTTGCGTATCTATGTTGCGTTCGAGAAAATTAATGCCTCCGCATTGTTGCGGCTTCTCCACACGCGACGTATTTTCTATGTCTTGCACCTCGTCTTGCACATTCTCCGCTTTACCTCGCCCGATATTCTCTCTGTCGTAAAAACGTTTCTCTCTAAGTGAGCGGTTAAGTCCTTTTGAGTTAGGACAGTTCGACAAACACGTTTGGACATTATACATATGTACATAACAATCTTGTGCGTATGAGTACAAGGTCGACCAAAAATCCGGCTACTTTTCCGTTGCACAATCCGTCGCTGCATTTATCGCGCTCGCGTTTCAACATGCAAGTACGACAAGCGGTACGCGATGATATACGGCAAGCAATCATGTCACGCTCGTTCAAAGCTGAAAATGTTTACGACATTTCACGGCCCGACTCGCCCCTGCGTACGCCACGTCGGAATAAATAGATTGTAATCATAATTCACACTAGCATTGAGGCACGCTTTGTTCGTATAATTAATGAAGGTGCATTTATACATCGAGCTTTCAAGTGAAATTATCGTCTAATATTATTAGTTGATATTATTGGCTAATACATAACGCGTCTTTAATTTCTAAAGAGGGATGAATTTTCAAATTAGAATACGATTAGTCTACAAAAGTAAGAACGGTAATAAAAATGTGCATCAGTTTGGAAAAAGTATATTTACTTATAAAGCTTAAGCTTTATTAATTATTATTAATTGTATATTAATTTTTTAAAGTAATATATATTTTAAAAAATTTGTTTGAAGATAACTTTACAAAAATGCATTATTATGTAAAATGGAGAGGAACAAATAGATTTTATTAAAAGTCTTAGGCCGGTATTCATAGTCGATTCTTATTTCAAGACCGTCTTAAGTAACGTCTTAAGACGCTAATGCGGCTCTCTGATTGGTTCGTGATATCTTAAGACTGTACTTAAGACGGTCTTGAATATAAGATCTGATTATGAATACTGGCCTTATACCCATTTTAAGTTTTGTGTGAAATTACAAAAGTTTATCCTGCACGATAATCCGATCGCAAAGAACAAAAATAATCTTTGTCGGTCTTAAAACAATGGTTGTCGGTTTTGTATATCCGTACGAGGCCTATTAATCCTGCTAGTTCCTATGACTTTTCTTTGTTTTACTGTTTCGCAATATGGGCTGCATAAAAATTTTATTTCGCAATTCCGCGGAGATCTAGGGTCGGATAAACTATGCAAGAGGCCATATAAGCTCCGATAGGATCAGACGCACGTCCGATTTGGATATATGTATTGTATAATCGGATCGAGCCCTCAGGGGATTTCAGACTCGAATTTTGATCTGGTGATAATTTAATTTCGATTCGTGGAATAGAAGAAAATCTAGCTGGCCTTTAGCAATATTAATAACATTAAATTATTCAAGTACGTGTTGACTAAAGGGCTCTGAATAATGTTTTAGATTTTAAAATTAAACATTTAGATTTGTATTATCATAACGTTTTAAATTTGTATTTTTACTTGGTTTTTTAGGATGCCAACGAAATACTCCGAGAAGTGCGAGAGCCAGCAGGAAACTGGAATTTGAATGCCCCGAAGAATTTGGATACTACCCTCATCCACGTGACTGCACACAATATTACGTGTGCGTTTTCGGCGGCGCTCTACTGGAATCCTGTACGGGAGGCCTTATGTACAGGTATGCGAGATCAGAAATATGAATATGATGGGGAAAGCAGCGAAAAGGAAAAATCAAGATCGTTACGAATAAGCGTACGACTCAACATTTCATATCGGAACGTTTTTCAGAGTTAATATTTAGCATGGAGAAATCGAACGCGTCTCGTCTTTATTCTACTCCAATTTACGAAAGAAAATTTCATGGAAAATCTACGATTCTATTATAGAAGAAATGTTGCTCCCTGATATTTCGCTACGAAACATTGCCGCATCAACGTTAACATTTAGCGTCGAAACATTAAAAATCGCGCGTGTAAGCGTTCGCGAGTTCTAAGATTACGTGCGAGATAATGGAAGATGGTCGATGTAAGGAATTCTTCTGCTCGTTGCCGGAGTTTCTGCTGATGTATAATCGTACGGGATCAACGACCGCCTTCGCGATCACCTTCGCGGAGCGGATTCGTGGAGAGAAAAGAGAGGAAAAAACATCGTGGAAACGATTCCACGCTTCTGACGATCGATCGACTAATATGGTCATGGATTAGCAGTGAAGTGAAATTAGGCAAACGGTGCGATAATGGATGCGCCGAATCGGGCATATACGCGTGCAATTGTTGAACGTACCTATATGAGGAGGCCGGATGTGCGCGACCCGTCCCGCGCTCCCAACGTTGCATTACTATACGAGATTATTCGTGAGAGATCTCGCGTTGCCGCGCTTCGCGCGAACGAAATCGCACTTTCCCGCGAGTGCGCGATTGCTCATCGAAAATTCGACGCTTCGCGGAAAATTCCTCAGAGTATCTGCTAAGAATGGAATTTAAACGATTAGGAATCTTTTATCCTTTGAGACAGTGAGAGAGAATGAATGGACTGCAAAGTGGAACCCGAATTTTTCGCTTTTCGAGCAAGAATTTAAACGATAGAACGAAGCCTTTATCTAACCGTGAGTTAGATACGACGCGATCATGCATCTCAATAAAAATAAAAATATAATAATAAAAATAAAAGAACATATAAATCCAGCTCTTAATACATTTTATAAACGATTCGAGACTTGCCGAATATCGGTAACGCAATGGATTACTTTCAATTCACCGTGGATTTGCACAGTAAAAGGGGGTCGTACGCGTAACCCTGGAGAAAAGGAAAAAAAATTGATCAGCCACACCTTGCCCGATACGACCGAGCGCGAACGAGTTTGCCACGTTGAAGCCGGTTAATACAGCCCAAGGTACTTAATGGTAACGCGGTATCCAAGTACGGATAAGCTTGAGACGGTGGTTCCATGAGCGACGTGCCAGAAGTAGCTCTCGATGATAGACGGGTCTGTTCAGAAAACGGGAAACGCTTGTTCTGGAGTCACATGAATCGTTTGGACATTTTACCACTTAATTACTAATTTTTATCGCGTTACGCGTGCAATAAAAGGCTTTTTAACGAGTGATTAGATCAAAGGAGTTAAAATTCCCATAGGTACCTTGATCATTCTTAGATGTCACATAATGCTATTGAAATATCACATATATTACAGACGACCCCAAGAATATTCTCCTTAATTCGAAAATAAAAGCTTTGCTCTTTACGTCGTATGTATGTCGCACGTACGTTTACTTATGGCAAGTAAATGAGTCTTAATTAGCGTGACGCGTAAGTAGCGGAAGAGAACCATGTAGGATAATTTTCGCGTAACCGAGGGAAAAATGTCAAGTTGTGTGGGGAAATGTAAGGGAACGTAACGTAAAATAAGCGAAATGGGAAATGATACGTCTCGCGTTGTACAAATGTAACTTTAATGACACGACGGGTGTGAGAACTCGCGTGATCGCCGGTAAAGCTGTGCTTGTAATGATTCTAATGAACGTTAACGATTCGATACTGAGAAATTTGAATCGCTTGCCTTCTTTTCCTCAGCCACGACTTGCAGACGTGTGACTGGCCACGAAACGTAGGCTGCCCAGAAGGAGATTCGTCCAACAAGGAGGCCGAGGAGGATCCTCTGCTGGAAAGGTGAGTTATAATTATATCGATATCTCATCTGATGGAAAATATTTACATACCTTGGAAAATATTTACAGTGTAATATTTAATCATGTTAATAATTATTATAAATCTACATTAATTTTCCGGAACTGATGGTGAGTCGGTTGAACCTGAAGTTCTAGATATACCAAAGAAGCGCACGCCTTTTATCTAAGCCGAAATGCCGACAGCTTTCCTATTGGCTATTTCGACCGCCATTTTAAATTTAATGGTCTGTAGTCCAATAAGCGCTTATATTCGTACATTATTAGTAAGTCGAAAATGGAGGACCTTTGCGCTACCTTTGGTACAGGTATCAAGAGCTTTAGTTAAACCTACTCAATTATATTATTTATGTTACGTCTGTAAATTTGAATTATTGTTATTAAAACAAACTTATTGTTGATAATTATTCTTTTTTATACAAGTTATATCATCTGATTCCTTGAAATTAATTATTATCTTTTAGTCAATATATAAACTAAATGGATCTGACAGACTCAATGTCTGTGTTATAGATTTTGATATCATCTTCGGAAGGTTAAAAAATATATATATAATTTATTTTATTATAAAATTGTCTTCAAAATCTACTGGCATTATTTTTACATTTCCTCATGGCTTACATACCACATCACAATATGGGAACGTAAGAACGTCACGTGACACAAAATGTTTTTTTGCAAAGCGTGTTTCACTACAAAAATGACATGAATAGCATTGCATTCCACACGTGAGATTTAGTTTTCGAGACGATTGCAAAACAATAGTCCGCTCGCGCAGGCACACGCGCGTTTGCGAGCTTCACCCACGCTCGCGACAGCCAATTGTAGAAAAAGGCGAGAGTGAGAGTGAAAAGAAAGAGAAACAGCGCGAGCGTGGTCGATTAAGGCGATTGGATTGGATAGCGCGCACGGGGGAGACCCGCGGAGAGAACCATTAGTTTCGATAGAACAACTTCGCGATCGCGTTTTCTTGCGGTTACAGACACGTCGAATAAGCATTTCGCTCGCAATCCTCAAATACTCTCGATTCGACACGAAAGAAGAGAGATATCGACAGTATTAGCTGATAAAGAAATAACGTACATTCAAACGGCAGGCTCGTTGTTTGAGGCCACTTCGTTCCGCCTGTAAACCCTCACGGATTCGCTTTCGTTTCTTATTATTATTACTCTCTAACATAAATTACTCTAATTTTAAATTTAATTATGACTTTTTACAATAAAAATAAACACCGTCTGAACAAACGCGTTGCATTCCAGAAAAATCACAGTTGTTTTTTGTTACTCACCGTTTATCGTTATCACAGAAACTTGTACGAAAATTGAAAAAGTATATAACAAGACAGGTGACATTCTTATTACTTTTGCGCAGGTAAAAGCACAAAGAAAGCAAAACGAGGCAACCGAGTTGTACGTGTTATCATTAATTAATTTGTTACATGTATAAATAAAACGTGTACGTATTTGTACACGAAATTGGAGATCTTTTCGAGCAAGAACGACAGCCAGGTCTCTCGTTACATAAAACCGAAGTTGGGCAACGCGCAAGCTGGATACTCATTAATTGTATTGTGCACGAGCAATCGGGAAAGAGGATTTCTCAACTGTATGCTTCGTCTCGAATTCCGGGTGTCCTTGCCGTTTAAAAAGAAATCCTTAGGAAGATAGCTACGCGGTAACATATAATCTTTATTATGCGACGTTTCCGCAAGAATGTTAACAGGAAAATCGTTTTTCACTGTTAGCTTCCAAACGGCATAGAAAGTAGATACTTGAAATTCCGATCGTCTCTTCCTCGACTGATATATTTATTATCTTGTTTATTTCTATGCGACTCTTGTACAGAAATGTAGGTCCACTCGCTTACCACATATTTATATGCAATTTCCTTACATTAGCATTAGCGTTACATGCAATTCTTCATGTTGAATTGATATTATTAAATATTCGACAAAGAGAGAAGAAATCTCGTTGCTTTAGCGCTCAACTTTGTTTTCCTGAAAAATCAATTTTATCCTCGCGAACGAATCGATGATTGTTCTTAAAGTTGAATCGTCGCGATCGTAGATCTGCGAAACTCGAGACGCTGCAGGAACAGCAACATCAGCAACGGCAACAGTTACGAGATCAACAGCAACAGCAGCAACAACAACGACCGATTCAGAGACAGCCGATCACGGTTACAACTGCATCGCCGCCGATTTCGCAGATCACCGAGAGGCAACTGAGACGACAGCACTCGAGAACGAATTACCATGATGACGAGTACGGTCCCGCCTCGGAGGTCGAAAACGATCGGCAGCAACGAGTGTACCGGGGACAACCTTCGACGATCGGTCAGGTGCAACGAGACCGCGATGGTCTGCGACGGAATATAATATCGGTGAGCCCTCGTGATTTAAATTTTTTTACTTATTATATTATTTAACGTCCCTTGATGGTCCATTTCATTCTTAGAAGTTAATTTATAAAATTATTATTTAAATAATGTCCAAAGATTTACGCGCTTCAACAAATAATCTTCTCCTTAAAATAAACATTCTCTAATTGCGAAATATAGTTTTAAATAATAATAAACAATTAAATAAGCTAAACGATTTATTAATAACAAACATGTTGCAATGCCATTTAATGCTGCAGTTTGTGATTCAATCGCGTAAACCATTACAAGGATATTGACGATTCTTTTTTAGAGAAAATACAAATAGAAAGTTTGCATTGAATAGGTGACGGATATGTCCATTTAATATCGAAGTAAATTTGATCAATTATTAGCCATGAATATGGCGTTTCAAGGATACTGTTGGCTATTGAATTTATAGTGTCGTGTGTGTTTTAGGGAAGGGAGAAGGATAGTCTGGTAAGCGCACGTGCCCAAGCCGAGTCTCATTACAGGTTAGTAACGAAGTTACAATCACTTGAGAAAAGAGAATAATTTTCATTGCGATGAAGTAAGACTTCTTAATTTGGCCGTGATTTCTCTCTGCAAAACTTTAATACTCCACGCTAATGCATAATCGGCCATCTCTCTGATGGTATCTTTCTGTTGATTGAAATTTTACATAATAAAATGATACGTTGCACGTTTCATCGCGAAAGCACTGTAATCAGAAACAGAGTAACTTCACGTTACCTTTTGCTATACTAATTTTCTTCCTAATATACTTTAGAACGCCTGTTCCAACCACTGAGTCGTCGAGGCTTGCTAAAACACTAGTCTCGACCGTGGCACCGGTCTTGTCCAAGGCTTACTATAGTGATCCAGATCAGAGTTATCCGTATTACACGATTTACGACGATGATGTTTCTGTTTATAAAGACGACGGTAGGCAATCTTCTGAATTACTTTGAAAAATTTGTATACTCAAGACTAATGTACAAAGTAATTTTGTATTTTATTATTCTCAGTCGATATTTCAAGACCTTTATGTTTGACAATTAAACAAAAAATTAAGAATTTGAAAAACTGAGACACGAAATCTTTTGTTAAATTTTGATTTGTATTTTATTTTTTAAATCTTTTTTTAAATTAATTTTTATTAAGATTACAAAAATTGTTGAATACGTCATAAAACTATAATGTATGGATGATAAATGAGATTTATCTTAATGTTTTGCAAAGACATAAATGGCGCAATCTTAAATGATCTTGTATTATTTTACATAGATTATAATCAATATACAATCAACCAATCAATACCGGTGCAGCAGCCAAACGTGAAAATTAGCGAAGTAAATACGAAGCAATACCAGAAACCGAAGAAGGTCGCCGTGAACGAGGCAGACAAGTATAATTTGAATCACGATGTACAAGATTATGATATCTACGAGAATCAGGTATAAATACGTATTACATGCAACAACGAATTAAACAAGACTGTTAAAATTGCTTTGTTCCTGCTGGAAGGAATGTTTCACATGCATTTAAAAATACTTTCTTTGTTTCATATTTCAGGCTCAGCTGAACAAGAACAAGTTCCGCATTTCCGATGGTCAACAGTTCAGGTAAGAAAATTGCTTCTTCATCTATTATATAATAATATCGCGTAGAATTTCGCACGTTTGGCAAACTTTATTGCAACTTGAAACATTCAAAAGTTATTTTATCCTACACTTTTATCCTACATTTATATAATTAAAATTGCGTTTAAATATAGTAATTATCATTAAACTTTGTCTCATTAGAAAATCATATTTCTCTTCAAGAAGACACTAAATTAATATATAATATACGAGTAAAATTCTGACTTAATTGACTCCCATGTCTTCTTTGTCATACAATATACGTGTTTAACAATGTATTATACATTGTCTTTTCTCTCAAAAACTCGCTGTTATTTTAAGAAATTATTT
Source organism: Mycetomoellerius zeteki (assembly GCF_001594055.1). NCBI lineage: Eukaryota > Metazoa > Arthropoda > Insecta > Hymenoptera > Formicidae > Mycetomoellerius > Mycetomoellerius zeteki. The sequence goes on from NW_017256436.1 coordinate 1,667,236, forward strand.
CTCTTGCACCTACCGCATCCTCGCTAATGGATGTATGGCACCTCTCTTTCACGATATTGCGATTTATCATTTAAAAATATCGATGTTCACACCATCGCGTGAGATTGTCGCGTCTAATCACCATTTAAAAATAGTCGCCGCATGTGAGAACACCAAGTCAGTCAAGACTTGTCCCGCCGGTTTTTATCCGGATATTAAAATGGAATCGAAGATCCGCAACGTGATGTCGCGATTCCATTAATTTATTTGCAAATGCAGGACAAACGTGCTCAGCCATCCCGTAGTCCACGTGACGACACCGAATGTCATCGTAGACACTTTTATACCTCTGACTACGAGCACGCAGACTCCGAGTACAACCGGCAGACCCTACACCATCAATGCACCGAGGTATAACATTTAATTAACTCTTTCTTCGCAATAAGTGCTTTAAATAGTGTAAAATATATTCAAATTTACTATGTCTATATCTGTGACGTATAAGGATGAACAAATCTCAGAAAATTCATAAATATTATCTCGACCTTTAATATGAAGTTGTAAAGGAGATTTATTTCTACTCGAACAAATTTACCGTGTTGCATGTGGTTTATGAAGCAACCTCGTCAACTCTTTGTTTGTTCTGAATAACTTCTTGAATTATATCATTTCGAGGACACCAGTTACATCTGTCAGGTTTAAGTATTTTCGTCGGGTTGAACCGCGTAACGTTCGTGCACGACGAACGATTTTCTTTAATCTTCATACCGGACTAATGCGCATGGTGCAATGCACGAAAAAGACGGCCCTGTGCCGATTTCCGTCGGCCGAGACCCGATTTCGCCTCTCGGTCTCTCGGCAAAATGAAGTCTGTCGCTTTCTCCGCGACGCAGTAAACGAACATTTTCCTTATTCACTGCCACCGGAAATCCTCGGATCTTATCTTGCGCTCTAATTTTTCTCCTCTCTTCTTTTTCCAGCCGAGATCGGCCGCAGCAGATTCATCGGGGCACGGCACCACCGTAAGTTCATTGTCAATTCACTTTCTTCAACGAGGCATGATTTAGCTGACGTACAACTCGTGCCGCTTATAAATCCGCGAGCGTTTCATGATGACACCGCAGCATTGAGACTATTCACTTTCAATCTGTTTTTTTAAATAAGAAACAGTATATATTATCTGACAATTTCTTTTTAATCTTTAATACATACGATGATTTTTCCGGTCCTTTACTACACAGATGGGTCATTCTGAGTTAATTTTCATCACTTTAACAAATATACAAAAATTATTGAGAGATTTTTACATATACTTTACATTTTTAGAAAATATTTATAAGATTGTGTATTTAAAAAAATTTTATATAAATGTTATAACTAATTCTTTGAGAGTCCTAGTTTTTCGAAGAAAAGAAGTTTGTAGGATTCGCGAATGACTTAAGGATTAACACCGTTCAATATCCTTTCAACTTCAATTAAACGTTTCCAGACGATCTCGACCTACCTTGAAGCCGTCTACCGAGATAGTTTCGAAGGCACAGGAGTTCGTTGACATCTACAGGTACCCTCCAGTAAGACCGGCGCCTATCTACCCAACGCCTCAGGTGGACAAACCAGCGGCGAAATGTCGCAGAGATGTCTGTTTGCTTCCGGACTGCAGCTGCGGCGGCTCCGATATACCAGGTAATTTAGCGACACGGTGATAATTAGCCTTACCGTGAAAACCATATAGTTCATTAAACCTTCCCTGGAAACATTGACTCAATTTACTTGCTTGTAATTATTTACGTCTAGAAATAAACGCAAAATTACGTGATTTAAAGTTTAGTCGCGACTGAAGTAAATTAATAATAACCGTGAAACATTTTTTTTGCAAATATCTTCAACGGATGCTACACGAACTGGTTTAAATTCTTGTTTCTGAAATGATCAATTTGATCATTCCGATTACTTAAGTAGACCGGAAATGACGTTCTGCGATCTAAAGAAACACGAGACAGAAAAGTTTGCATTCCGCGTGCCGGAAGTCTGGGCGCTTACCGACTGAATGTAAATGAGGAAGTGGGACGTTTTGCAAAGCAGATCTCGTTTAAAGGTCGCCGAATTTTATCACCTTCCAACGGAAGGATCGAGGAGGGACGAGGATGTAGGAGACGCGACTTGATTGTGGGCGAAATGTTAGGCGAAAAATTCGCGCATTACGCAAGCGGTCGCGCGCCGCGAATGTTAAGTTTGACGAACGGTTTAGACATAGACGGCCTCGCCGTGACTTTCTCCGATTCTCTAATGTTACATACATACATACCGACCGTTACATAGTACGCTCGAAAGTGAAACAGATCTACGCCCGATACGCTCGTGGCGTGCGTCGCCCTTCGAAACTGAAAGCAATTTGCATTTCCGGAAGGCGTTTATCAAATGATCAATCGATGCGTAATATACCCGATTACTTTATTTACTAGCATAAAATGCAGCAGAAAAATTTCGATATCGTTACTCGGATCATTGAATGTCGCCTTACTTTCGCCCGACGAGATAACGTCTAGAGAACATAATTCTTGCATTCGAGAATAAAAGGAGCGCGTGTTACGATTACTGCTAGAAGTTTTAGAATTCAGATTTCCTCGAAAATGTTAATACCTAGAGAACACTCCTAAGAATTGTGGATTTATAAAGTTCTTGCAAGTGTTATTGCTTAAGAAAGACTGCTAACTAATTCAACTTTCATACCAAATAGTATTACTTTTGCCACAATCAAGATCTTGATTCGCAGGCGTTGTTAATTTTGAATAAATAGTGCATTTGTAGTTAGTAATGAAGATAGAACATTAAAACACTGACAAGATTATGTATTAGTAAATACCTGCTATTTTCAGTATTTAAACGATTGTTTTGTTTTATATCTTATAGAAACGTATAAGATATTAATCTAGTAGTTAGTCCCTGTAGAAATCGACATCGTATTTTTGTTTAAGATGTGATTAATCATTATAGAAATAATATTTCTTGATTTCGCTGAGGAACATGACACAGCTTCGGTGATCGTATCACGAGCTACATAATGCAACTGTGACGCACAGGTGGTATTCCGATCGAGCAGACGCCGCAGATCGTTCTGCTCACTTTCGACGACGGCGTAAACGACCTTAACAAACCCTTATACAGCGAGCTGTTTGAAAACGGTCGTAAGAATCCGAACGGCTGCCCGATCGCAGCAACTTTTTACGTCTCGCATGAATGGACAGACTATAGCCAGGTGCAAAATCTCTATGCAGACGGCCACGAAATGGCGTCTCACACGGTCTCGTAAGTCGATAAAAATGTATCACGAAAGCAAGTGCATTAACACCGGGGGATATCACACATCATTGCACTATTTTAACCAAAAGAGCGAAGCTCGTATCGAACGTCTGTTCTCCGTTGACCACATGTATACAATTAACGTACTGATTTCTACTTGTCATCCATCTTTTCTTGGAGAATGCTCCAAGCGGGCGTTAAATCGGGAAAGGATTCGCCCACGAAGGGTCCTTTAATTCGATTGGATAATACAACTAGATTATTCGAGCTCCGTCAATTTCACGGGATATTTAATTCTTAACGGGATTTCTTGAACGTCTTCGAATTTCTTGATTATTGGAAACATCTTGAGAAATCTCTCCTGGTTTTCCTTGAATTTTTAAATTCTGAAATCTGGCGCTCTGTGGAGTGAGCTCTTAATACTTACACTACTGTTAGAAAGGAGAGATTTTTTTATCTGTTTGAAACCTTCGTGCTCAATTCGATGAATCTTTGTATCTCCGAACACTTCTCAACTGTGAATCGTTCGCGAAATACGTTCGCGAATTTCTGCCTACTATTTAAGAAAGCTTCTTCGAAAGTGGCATCGTGCAATTAGAGGATCCTCCGTGGGGACGATGAAAACGCATGTTGCTGCGTACAACTGGTGAAACCGCAAGTGTACCTTCATCAAATAGGAGATCGACGATCTCTCAAATGAGGGATCGCGAGGTCCGATAGCAACACGTTGTAAACCGCGGTTTCACCGGGCGCGTACGACACACCTGTGTCGTGTATACTAATGACGCATAACTAACGCCTTTTCTTGTTCTTTCTTTCTTGCTCTCTCTCTCTCTCTTTCTTTCTTTCATTTCACGCCTCGCCATGCTCCTCATTCCCATCACGCGCCACTCTAACCGACACATCTTCACACGACCTCATTAAAAAAAAACACTCAAAAAACTTATCACATCAATATTCACGTCCGCAAAAAAAACATCTATGACACATATTTCAACACGATCTCGGACGCGTGTCCTGATTCTCTCGTGTCCGCCTTCCTCCCCCCCCCTTCCTTTCCTGAATCCTGAATGCGATCCTGTAACAAACAGGTGACTACCTACCGGAGGAAATACCGCAAATCGTCCTCTTGACATTCGACGATTCCGTGAACGACTTGAACAAGGGTCTTTACTCCGATCTATTCGAGAAGGGACGAAAGAACCCCAACGGCTGTCCTATCTCGGCCACCTTCTACGTGTCCCACGAATGGACCGACTACAGCCAGGTTCAAAATCTCTATGCTTCAGGCCACGAGATTGCCTCCCACACGGTCTCGTAAGTAATCGAATCATTAAGATCTGCGAACAGTGTCCGCCGCTGGGCAGGCGAAGTAGCACACGATTTTTATTTCCATTTAATTAAACGAGCGCCATGCGCGCATAAATTACATAATCTCGTGATTGTTGATACTGCCCGATGTATATTTCTTCACGGGAGATTTTTTAAATCTTTTGCGGTTGGTATTTACTTATCGTAATTATATGTTTTCATGTAACACATTTGAGTCAGAAAAAATACATGTAAATTAGCATTAAACGTATCGATTGTGCGATAATTACACAATTAAATATCAATCGTTTCTTCCATTACATATATTACAATTTATGTTAGTGATATCACAATAATATTTAATAAATACGTAAAGATATGCACAAAATGAACAGTTGATTATTGAGATTTTTTAATTATTCTTGTTCGTGAAATCAAGTTTCGACTTCGAGTAATCATCCTTATTCGACAATCATTCATATTGTCATTTAACATCACGCGAACAGATGCAAATTAATTACATACGCCTTAAAGACATTAAATATAGTTATCATCTTTTTTTACATAATTCGGTGAAGTGAACACTAGCTTGTTTCTCTAATGAAGTCATATTCATGCTTTAAATCAGTCAACAAATCGCTTCCGCTTTGAATGTTGGATGATTGATGTGACGCTCGACACACACGTTCGGAAATTCTTGAATTTATTTCGATACCTTTTTCGTTTTTACATCAAGTTTATAAAAGATACTTAAATATAAAACACACATAATGCACGTAACATAATGACATAACAACCACGCTCGTTTGGTTCTTGCAAAATCATCTTCATCTTTTATGCGTCAGCTGTCGATATCGTCATTTTGCAAAAGCCAAACGTTCGAATGAAAGACGTGCTTATATAATCAAAATGAAAAAAATGAAAAGAAAGAAAAGCGTTTCCGACATGTTGTCAGCCATGGATCGGTGCGTCGTGAGAGAGTTTAACTCTTCGTAATCCGCAAATGATCGACACGACGATAAATCCTTGCAATAGGCACAGTTTCGGCGAACAGTTTTCGGCGCGAAAGTGGGCGCGAGAGGTTGCTGGGCAGCGCGAAATTCTGTCTGCATACGGAGGCGTCAAACTGGAGGATGTCAGAGGAATGAGAGCACCCTTCTTATCGGTAATTATCTTGTAAACACATTTCATCGATTCTTATTCTCGTAAAAAATATTATGTAAAATATACGTGATAATGATCATAAAATGACTCTTTTCGACAAAAACTTCTTCGTAAGATCGTTAAAGATTTCTTCGCCGTTCAAGAGAGCAAGTTGAGGCTGTGTAACGTTGTTGTACGCTATTTGTGACGCAGGTCGGAGGAAACAATATGTTCAAAATGCTCTGGGACACAAACTTCACGTACGACTCCTCTATGCCTATCTATGAGAACCGACCGCCCAGTTGGCCGTACACGCTGGATTACAAGCTCTTCCACGACTGCATGATACCACCCTGTCCCACGAGATCCTATCCAGGATTGTGGGAAGTTCCTATGGTAATGTGGCAAGATCTTAATGGAGGTAGGTGCTCCATGGGAGATGCTTGTAGTAACCCACCGACTCCGGACGGCGTATATAAGATGCTCATTAAGAACTTCGAGAGGCATTACACGACTAATAGGTTGGTAAAGTGATTCACACTATTCGTATACGCGATTATTAGACAAACAATTGAAAAAAGTGAGAGGAAATAAATTTCTCTGTTCAATGTCCGTATTCTTAATAGATTGTTTCTTTCACATCACACAAATTTCTAATTTCTTTTCATAAAATTCAATGAAGCTCTTAAATTGCGGAAAATAATTATTTGAATAAAAAAAATTCCTTTTATATTATAATTGAAAGTTAAATAAAAATTTAAAAATTTTCTTACTTTGCAAATTATTTTTGTACTAATTCTCATAACTTGATGCGTTTATCCGCAGGGCGCCTTTCGGTCTGTTCTATCACGCCGCATGGTTTACTCAGCCACATCATAAAGAAGGCTTCATATCGTTTCTCGACACCATCGTCGCGATGGATGACGTATGGGTAATTACTAATTGGCAGGCTATACAATGGATCAGGAATCCAACGCCTCTGGCTCTTCTACACACGTTCGAACCCTTTGGTTGCCATTATCCGGTAAGATTTTTTGCAATCAACTTTTTAACTCTCATTTTATTAAACATCTTGATATTTTACAAACAATTTGTTCGAAAAATTTGAAACATTATTTTTTATTACTTCTTAAATTGGAATTTTGTTACATTTCGATGACTATAATTAAGACGTACTAAATTAATATTGAAAAGTAATTAAAAATTATTTAACTTTAAAATTGTCATAAATATTATTGATCTTACAACTAATAATATTTTTTAAATCCTTTTCTAATATAATAATAACAACAACGATTCTTGAGTTAGTTTTAATTTACTTGTAATTTTGCGCGGAATCTATTACGTTACGGCGAATATGATGCAGGACCGACCCAAGAAATGCAATAACGCGAAGGTCTGCAATCTTTGGCATAAGAGTGGAGTAAGATACATGAAGACCTGCCAAGCATGCCCGGACATTTATCCTTGGACAGGCAAGACCGGTATACGTAGCAGTCGCATCGACAACGAAGTCGACGCCCACGAATGAGTTACGCGAAGGGAAGATTCAAACTTCGTTGCGATCGGGGAGAGTCCCATCGAACGAGCAACGGACCTGGACAACGCGAATATCTAAAAGACATGCTTAAACGAGATCTTAATTTTTCAGACGTGGGAGTTTCTTGGATATCTGAGAGAAATTTTCAATCTCTTAGACATCCGAGAAGCATCCGAATCTTTCGGTCACGCCGCGTTTTAGACAGCCTTGTAAATCAATATTTAGATGTAAACATCTTTTGGACTTTCGCATTGTTTGGGAAGCATTGTGGTAGCGCGCGAGGGGAGAGACTCTTCTGTTCGGATAGGTAACTTCAAGTATTACACGCGCGTGTCCCGACGGACACATTCGGGCCGAGTACGCCGATGCAAGTTTTATGTTGACGATGAATAGGATCTCACAAAGTTCCCGTTTCACGCTGGATCAAATCAGAATCGCGCTCGCAACCGTAGTGGACCTTTAAACAAATCGAGATATTGTTACATCTATTAATGAACAGATTTATAACTGAATGGAAGTTCATCAGTAGCAATTTATAGTTCATTTTGTGAAAGAAAAAAAATATTTAGCTCATAAGTGTACACATAGATTAAATTGGTTAAATTTTTTTCTATAAGCGATTGCGAGTCGAGCGGTAGATTGATATTGAAAGTGAAGCAATTGAATCAGAGACTGATGGAATGTTGAGAATAAATTAAATTAAATTAATGATATATCGACAAAAGAGAAATCGTGTAAAATTGCGCGGAGAATACCTGAAACTTAAAGTGTCTTTTGTATCCTTTTGTAATCTATATTCTTTTTTTCTCTACCTCTTTAAAAGCCAGCGGAAAGTAGAGCAATGGATTATCTTTTGAATATATTTTTCGTTACGCTTTTACATATTTTTTCCTCATTTTTCTCTTTCACAATTTCTATCTTTTCCTACTTTTCTTTGTTCTATTTTCTCTCTCATTTTCTACATCCTTTCTTCTCGAATTCGCAAATATCCTTGGCGTACTCGGCCAAATTCGGCCAAATAGAGCAATTAATTAAATCGCAATACGTAATAATTAATCGTCAAGATGTAAGTGTAAACGTCGGTCGCCGGAAACGTATTTAAGCGAAACTCGCGACGAGATCGAGATTCACCATGCGCGGAGGTCACTTTGTGGAAAATAGAAAAGAACCGAAAAAATTTCTTCGACACGAAGATCGTGCGCACGAGGGGATCGTCGTGTTTATCTTCTAGAACATAAAAATGTAATATGCCTTTAATAAATAAATATTTCGCTAGAACATTTTCTTTCCGTTTTTAACCAGTATCTAGGAAGATAATCATGGATTACGATAAATACGAGAATAATATGCTAGATGAAAGAATGTGCTTTTCATTGCTCGTTACAAGTGTGCATCAGGCACCGGTAAAGGATAAAGGATAGTGGACCAGGTATCGATGGTAAAGTTACGAATATATTGCCAAGGCACGATATCTGATGAGTTAATGTATTCCAACCAGTATCGCGCCATATTATTATAAATTTTCTCCCTCCACGTCTGCAACAAAAAATTTGCCAGACTACATAGAACACTTATTTATCCATCATCATTATCCACCAATATTGCCATTAAAGGTAAATTAATTGAAAAGTAAAAATTTAATTTATTTTATTTGTCAACTAATAAAAGCTAATTATTTTTAATTAAATTTATTACCCTTCTATTTTGTATGATCCATGCCATCATCAATTGGTTTTCTTGTAGAATCGCGAATTTCTGTGCTTTGTACAAATAAATCCGTGTGCTCGATTTGCGGCCCCGAAGAACATTCAAATATGCCATCAACAAATATAAACGTGATTTTATAACTCTCGTGTACTTAGAAATGCTTTTGAGGCATTTGCTAATTTTGGAAATATCTTGAACAAGATTTTGTAGCTCGTTAGAGTACTTCGTATTAATGTAGCGCATCAATAACAGCAAATAACACTCGAGACCCTAAAAAAATGCATTAAAGCACTGCATTGAAACAAAATCATTTTTTTATGTTGTCTAAATAAGAAGAGTATATTATTTGCAGTAATAAATATAACTTATTTTTCATATTTAATTGTATCGTCTTTTATTTACAATTATTTTATCTATTCGTTGTTTATTATTATATCTGATAAATAATCTCGAGACCAAAAGACAATAGATTCTTTATGATAGATTTGTTTCCAAATAGATTTTATTCCAAGAAAAAGAGTTATAGAATTTGTATATAAGAAGAAACATGAAATGTGAACGTTCGAAAGTTTAGATACCTTGCTGCAAGTAAGAATTTGAGAAAAATCACCCCAAGTGATGTCTTTCACATATTTTTCCGCAGTGCATGCAAATGCGTTAGAAATCGTTTGACTCCTATTGTAAATATCACCATGTATTTTTTTAGCAGAACACTTCGAACAATATCTATTCAATCACTTTAAAACACAAGGTCAAAAGATTTTGAAAATGATTAATGAATTATTATTACAATAGAATTGTAACAGTTTACTCCTTTAGTAAGAAAAAATTTTTAATTTACCGTTTTCAAGTAGCTTTCGATTCATGGTTGGTAAATGCGAGCACAAAAAATAAATACTTACATTCTAAGCTGATACATCCATAGACCTGTCAACAAGCGACACAGGCTTTGTGGATCACGCCATACGCAAAATTTGGATCTGTAAGCTGTACAGTCGCTCTTTTGAGTTAAAATAACACAATACTTTAACATTTTAATTGCCATTTCATTTAGATTTAGTTCATGCAAAATTTGTAATACTTCCACAAGGATTCCGTCATTCATTTGTGAGTGACGTTTTCGTTTTCCAGATTAAGAATAATTTTACTAAGAATGGACATTTCAAAGAAATAATATAAATTATATTAAAATATAAAAAAACAGTAAAATATTAAAATGATTACTAGATTTGATTAAGCTCAATGCCGAAATCAGTTTAGCAGTCAAAGTGTTAAAGATAGTTTATATAATACTTACGGGCTGTTCCACAATCACAATGCAATTTAATAATTAAGTTAATTAAAATCAGAATTCTTAATGTAAAATATTAATTAGAGAATTGGAAATCTTAAAATAAAAGTTGTTATAACAGTATTATATGACATATTGATACATAAATGTAAACACAAATATAAAAAAGTGAATGTGCGCGGTATTATACTAATTTGATCATTCGTAACTTGAAAATTATAACATTTTTGTATCAAGCTTTTGACGCGTATAAATAATTTTTAAAATATGATATTAGAACATTGTATGATGATTGCAGGACATCCTCTGTAAAAAATTATAAATAGGTAATTATTTATTAATTTTAATGCATCTATACATACTGCATTACAGTTATTACCAATAAATTTCACATAATAGTTATAAGATGTCTCGTATGATTCCAATACTATTCCTGCGTCCAACATGAGATCTAAAGAAAGAGCATAATACCATGTCTTGGCTGACAAATCTATGTCCTCGTCTGCCAAAAAATATAATTCCCGCATCAAGTCGACAGCTTCATTGACACATCTGGTCCATAGCTAATCAAATTATTAAGCAAAAAATATTGTATAATGAACGATATACATCTTAAATAACGTGAAAAGATCCAAAAGATGTCTACATAAAAATATTAAAACACACAAGCGGAAGATTAATTTCTTTTTATTTTTGGATCTTTGCGTTGTTTAGGAAATTTACATAGAATGACATAGATATACAAGAGATTTATGAGAGTAAATTAATTTCAAGCAATACCATTATTTGAATTATTGAGGGTATAATAATCAGCGTCAGTTTCTTAAGATGCAATGTTTCAGATATTTTCAAGACCTTTATACCTATATGTATGGCTTCTTCCAATTTACCTCTTAATACTCTGTTTTCATATATGCGAAATATTTAATTCAAGGCACACAAATTAATTCATGTATCAAATTTAAGACGTTATACCTAATTTGGTACATCGTTAGATAAATATTTGCCACCATCGCTATTTCCTCGACATCATTCCAGATAACTTTTCTCTTTATTGTGATTAGCATTAGTCTCTCGATATGTCGTATTAACTTAATGTTTCTTGTGCAATGCAAAACTCGTACTGTTGCAAGATATATTTCGCCTTTCTCTAGAAAACTGTTAACGTTTAGAAACGCGAGCTTGAAACTTCTCAAGGCAAACGACTGCGCCGTTTTTAATTTGTTTTCTATCTGTAAAAAATTACGCAAAAATTATTCTCGCTATACTTTTTATAATAAAAATCATTAGAACAATAAAAAAAATCCCTAAAAATTATATATAGCGTGTATCTTCTTTTTTTAATCGTTTTCTTTTCAGTTTCATCTTACTTGGCTAAATCCTTTGCATAAAAATAAAAAGCTATATTAGCTACATACTATGAATCCGACGCAAAGACGTCGCAAGTACGACGCCAATTCCAATTTCTTTACAACGAGTTGACTTGATTCTTCATCAACTGTATAGTTATGAGGAGGATCATGTAGTTTACAAAACATTATGTTGTAACAGATGCCTTTCTCCTTAGGCGGGGTACCTCGCAGTTTCACCGCCAAGAGGTAGTATTTTTTAGCTTGATCATTATTTCCTAATGCACTGTGAGCATCACCTGAAATATAATAAATATATATGACAAATAACGATACATTCTCTTTAGAAGAAGTTTTTCCGCGGAACGATGACTAATGAATAGGGATATTTTATTTTATTGCAGAATATTTCGTAAAGTTTCACGGACCCATTAAGGCTAAAATGATTCCTTTATTCGTGATACTGTTCTCTGTGTTCTCATCAACCCACTCGTCCACTTTGACGGCCTTACTTCTTTCAGCAGCAATCGAGAGCAACTTAATTGCATAAAGAGGTTGCGCAATTTGGATCATTCCGGCACTGTACTGTATAAAAAACTCGAATACTTTGTTGATTTCTCCTATAGAATTTAATAAGGAATCTAATAATTAGTGTGATCATTAGTATTTTAAAATTGTGCTTAAAATAGTTTAATTATTTTTATTGACACATTTTTTTAAATTATTTTTTTAAATTTTGTTTTTAAAATATTATTAGTTTACCACTTTTTTCAATATGCTGATGCAACTTCCAGAAAAGATGGCTTATAATATTATCGCATTGACAATTACGATAATCGATATGGCTAAACTTCTCCAAAAAGCTTGGATGAGAAGGATCTGTCATCATTTCTGGAAAAATACTGGCAGATTGCTTTTTAAAGAAGCTTCGATGAGAAGAATCTGTTGTCATTTCTGGAAAAATACTCGTAGATCGCTTTCCAAATATGTTTATTCTGTTTCCGTTTTTCAGAATTACTGTAAAAATATGTTGACGTTTAAAGTTAATGAATTTCAAAGTAAGTATATTCATTAATTATTACCTTCATCTTCTTTGTCATCAATATCTGATGGCATAATAGATACTCTACAAACGTCAACAGAATCTCGTCTCTTCTCCGCAGCAATTGTTCGTGTTGAAAGTATTGTCGGTTTTGAAATCGTCCATTTATCTTCGACAATTAGTGTTCGACGACGGACCAACGAAACTTTGGGTTTCAAAGATATGTCTTCCTGCTAAAAATATCAAATGAATTAATTTTTTCAACAAAGTTATTATAGAAAAAATTAACAACAAATTAGGAAATTTAATATTAAAATTTATTTTTAAGAAGTAATTAAATGCTTTGATTTTCAATTTATTTATAAACTTTACTATAAATTTTAAAACCAATTTTCTGAGCACATGCTCAAAATATAATCAATTAATTATCATTTAATTCTAACCTTTAATTCTTTGAGTACATCTTCACTAAGAATTCTCAGAAAACGACCGCTACCGCAAGAATGACATTTTTTAGCGTCCAACTCACATATCCTAGCTGCTCTTGTATGATATTCTTGCTTTTCTTTATCCGTTTGTATGTTATACATCATCTTGTGAAATGCATTAACTTTGAATTCTAGCATTTTACAATGACCATAAAGAGGTAGGAGATGACGATTAATGACAGCTCCTAGAAAGACAGAATATTAATTTGTTTTATTATAAATCACGAATTTACGGAACTGTGCAAATTTCTTTGCAATTTCTTTTATTGTTTATTTTTTGCAGATTCAAATTTTTATTAATAAGAATTTCGTCATCAGTCTAATATTAAATATTATATGACCCATCGCCTTCTTTACATTATACTTGGCGTTGCGATGCTACCATGCTGCTTAATATATTATTAAATATTTTAAATGCTTTTCAAATGGAACTAACGTGAATGATGGCAATTGCAGGCTAATGAGTGGTGCATATCGGAGAACGTTTGCCGCTTTTTATCTACACAAAAGATAAGATCCTGAGCGTAGAAATCCCGTCGCTGCAGAGAAGCACATTCTAATATCCGTATTCGAATCATTTCGGAAATGGCTGTGGAGTTACGTGAGATTCATCTAAGCTAGCATGCAATTCAGTTATAATAAGATGTCCGAGAGCTGCAATTAATGATACTCACTTTTAATGGTGTGCAGTGGGATCGTATTCAACATTACGTTTTCTATCATGCTTCGTTTAAACACTTTGCCCAGCGTGGCAGCGCACTTAATGAAATCTTGCTCATAAGGATTCATTCTATCGTAGACCTCGCTTCTTAATTCTAGAGAGAATTTCTAATAAACAAATTAACGTAGAATGATCGGCGCAATTTCATTTAATTGCAAAGATGTTCCGTATATTTTAAAATATCTTCATGAATCTAATATTATTTTGTATTGTACTCGATACGTCATGATTCGTCGTGTCGTGAAAGATCAAGCAAAATAAAAAAGATTTATGATGCCAGAAGAAGTGATACGAAAGTATTAATAAAATGTTAAATTTGCCTGTTATGTTGCGTTTTTTGCTGGTAATCTTAAAGAAATTCTCGTTCGTGACACAGACATCTAAAAGACTCATTTGAGACCAGGATAAAGGTGGCGCCAATTCTTCTGGTGTTAGATCGATTGGTAGCTTTGTCACCAGAATGCCACTTGGAAAAACAAGATTCCGTTGTAACGCTTCGCTGGGTGATATCTTAACGAAATCCAAACCATTACTTTGAAGGATTGACGTCAGCAACGCCTCGCACCATCCGAGATGACCATCTTGGCGTCTTCGCAAAATCCTAATAGAAATCCTATCGCTGTTTAACAAATTTGTAATATTGAACTAAACGAGTGGAAACAAACGGCGGCAATACCTGCTTAATTGTTTTGGTATTGCAAGGACATTCAGAAATTGGCACGCAAATACCGGGAGCAGATCTACATTCAGACCGAACAAATTATAATTCGTTAGCCTTTTATCTTTGTAAATCTCCGCTTCCACATGGGACAAGTCTTCCCAAGAGTGATATTTCAGTATCGTCATCGCTATGACGATATTACAGTTATCAAGAACCGACGACAAAAATTGCCAGGATCTATGATCAAGGTATTGAATGTCATCAAGCAAAATGCAGATTTTAATCTTCAACTGTAATGAATGATTACATTAATTTATATAAAAGCGATTTTAGAAATAGTAACGAATCCTTTATTTACAAGATAAAATAATGATATTACCTGCTTTAATATTGTTTTAAAGATATCGATAGTCTTCGTTTGACGTCGCAAATCGGTGTCCGAGCAATAAGAATCGGAAAGAGGAAAACGAACTCTCATCAAAATATTCAGATAGCAAAAATCTTCCAAGACGAGAACGTCGCCCAATTTATTAAGTAACTCCTTTTCGCGTTCCTCGACAGTCTCGCAATCTTCAGCTTCAAGTATCTGCAAGGAATTTCAGTTATCTGAAGCAATTTGTCTCTGTTGCAAAAACTAAGTTTACTAAAGAGAGAGAGAGAGAGGAAACTGATAGATATACTATTAATAGATATTAATTTCATAAAATTAAATTTGCATTTTTAAAAATCAAAAATTGATTAAAAAATATTTAATTTTCCTTATTCTCTATACAGGGTGATTTTTTTAACCTGAGACTTTCAAATATCTCGAAAAATAAGCACACTAAGAAAAAATGTTAAGAATCAATATTTCATCATTCCGAGGGTGACATACACTGACGTTAAAATCAGCCCCCCACCCCGCCCCCTGGGCGGTGAGGGGGGCAAGTTTGAAATCTTAAATGGGAACCCCTATTTTTTATTGCATATTCGGAATCTTTGGCTAAAAGCACATACGATTTGTCTGAAACATTTTTCTCGATTCATGATAGATGGCGCTGTAATCGACGAAATTCAATTTCTTCGATTTCTCTTACTGAGAACCCATGCTTACGATTCTGCAATACATTAACAATAAAAATACCACGTTTTCATTGTTAATACTCGAAATTAGTCTTGAAACTTCTCATTATTTTTAATTACTCATTAATTACTTCTCAAGAAACTACTTTTAGCGTAACCCAGGAACAACGACGTGGACGTAGCAGTTTTCTGTTCCCTTTTTTAAATTTTTTAAATTAGGCTGATTTATTGCAGATATCTATTTATTGCAGATAAATATTTATCTTACCTTTTGAAATTGAAAAGAAAAAATAAATACAAACCTCCGTTCGGGTTATTCGCTGTAGAATTCATTCCTCGTGGCACGTACAGCCGCAACACTGAACTGATTCATTACGGATATTTATTTTTTTATTGCCTTAATTGGTATTTTGTTTCAAAAATATCGTTTCTGAAGTTAAAAATAAGAGCAATAGAGCTTCGCGCCTCTTTTCTAATTATTATTTGAAAAATATTTTTCAATGGCATATTTCATTTGGCATATGCCAAAACGAATGTCCGTTCTTGAGAAGTAATTATTAAGTAAAACGTTTACATTAACAGCGTTTCCTGGGTATTATTGAGCTCTGGCGTATTTTAGAGGTCAGAGGAGGCCAACGAAACATTTCGAGAGTGTTTACTTTTTTCTTTTCTTAAATACAGTACAAATGAAAAAAAAAATAACTTTAAGACAAAACTCACTTTACGTTAATCAAGCACCCCAAATCGTGAGAGGTGAGGGGACTCATGTTAATCAAGCACTCCGAATCGTGAGAGGCGAGAGGACTCACGTTAATCAAGCATCCCGAATCGTGAGAGGCGAGGGGACTCACGTTAATCAAGCATCTCGAAGGGAACAGAAAACTGCTACGTCCACGTCGTTGTTCCTGGGTTACGCTAAAAGTAGTTTCTTGAGAAGTAATTAATGAATAATTAAAAATAATGAGAAGTTTCAAGACTAATTTCGAGTATTAACAATGAAAACGTGGTATTTTTATTGTTAATGCATTGCAGAATCGTAAGCATGGGTTCTCAGTAAGAGAAATCGAAGAAATTGAATTTCGTCGATTACAGCGCCATCTATCATGAATCGAGAAAAATGTTTCAGACAAATCGTATGTGCTTTTAGCCAAAGATTCCGAATATGCAATAAAAAATAGGGGTTCCCATTTAAGATTTCAAACTTGCCCCCCTCACTGCCCAGGGGGCGGGGTGGGGGGACTGATTTTAAGTCAGTGTACGTCACCCTCGGAATGATGAAATATTGATTCTTAACATTTTTTCATAGTGTGCTTATTTTTCGAGATATTTGAAAGTCTCAGGTTAAAAAAATCACCCATGTATATCATGTATATCATGTATATTAGCATTATAATATTTATATTAAAAAAAGAGTTGTAAGATAAAAACACACACAAAGAAATAGAAATATTTCAAAAAATATTAAATTTAATTTTCTATCCTTACGCTTTGTAGATTAAAAATCTAAAGAACAGAATTTATATAAACAGAATTTTCAATTCTTCTTTTAGTTCAGCCATTTTATAAAATTTTTATAAAGATTTTGATAAAAAAATCTGTAAAATAAAACAAATAATATTTTGTACCTGCAAAATAATATGATATATAACTGAATAAGACTTCTCCGCGTATGTCGCATGAAGAGAAAGTTTGATTGGTCTTATTTGTTTGTTACAAACGCTCGTGACGAAAGCATCTAAAAGTCTAGATTTTCCTGATCTCTCGATTCCCTGGATAAATAACAGATTAGATTGATTTTATAAAGCGTGCAAATGCTACAGAAAATAATCATATTAAATCTTTGATTTTTTATTTTTTATCTTTATAGTTATATAAGGCATAATATACTGATATTTGTAAATATTGGGGGTATGGGAATAAGTTTCCGCCCTTTTTAAATGAAAAAGATGTATTTATTTAAACAAAACAATACAAAGTGAGTTTATTCAAAGTATGCTCCGTCGGAAGCGACAACTTTCTCCCACCTTTTCGGTAATAAATGGATTCCTCAAAGGAAAAAATCTGGTTCTTTTGAAGCGATCCAAGCCTTTATCAAGCCATTTTTTTATACCTTTATAAGAATTAAATTATTCTCCAGAAAGGACCAATTATATGGACCGGAACAAATGGAAATCTGAAGGAGCAATGTCCGATAAATACGGCGGATGGGGCAGAATTTCACTTCAATCCTTCCAAGCATTTCTTGACCGGTTTTGCAACGTTTGGCCTAGCGTTGTCATGTAGCAATTTGTTATGCCTATTGTCCCATTCCGGTTGTTTTTCTTTCAAAGCTTGGTTTAAACGGATCAGTTGTAGTTGTTAACGATCGCCAGTGATAGTTTTGGACGGTTTGAGCAGCTCATAATATACAACACCCCTTTGATTCCATCAGATGCACAACATAATCTTCAAAGCATAGATATTTCGTTTTGGTATTGATGGACCTGGTTCACCTGGCATCACCCATGCTTTCGAGTGTTTAAGATTATCGTAGTAGATCCATTTTTCATCCATTCACCAGTCATGATAAGATACAAAAAACCCTTCCTTTCTTGTCGTTGAAGCAGCATCTCGCAAGTGACCAAACGTCTTTCCATGTCTCTCTCTTTCAATTTGTATGGTACCCAATTTCCTTCTTTTTGCATTATTCTCATTGCGTGTAGACGGTTTCCAACAGTGGATCCATCAACATTTAAGTCTTTTGACAACTCATCGAGCGATCGACATGATCTTCTACGTAATGCTTACAATTCTGCATCTTCAAATTTTTTCGGGGCACCTTCGCGTTCTTTGTCACTCACGTCGAAATCACCATTGTTGAATAGCCGAAACCATTCTTTACAAGTAGTATTCGATGGAGTATGCTCACCGTAAATATCTACGATCAAACGATGCGTTTCTGCAGCACTTTTCTTTAAAATGAAATAATGGAGTAAAACTTCCTGCAAATGTTGCTTTTTTGGAATAAATTCCGACACTTTCAACGCAAAAAAAGTTACTCTTGTTTACGCTTCGAACAAATGCCAACCCCTATTAGGTTTAAAAGTTTGAACACACACTTTCAAAACCTTTCAAAAACATATATTGCCGTTTTATCAAACACACAAGCAGTGCTACTAACGACATCTCTCTACAATGAGCGGAAACTTATTCCTATACTCAATAATTTTAATTAAAACGTTGTTACATAATTATAAATATTAAACGAATTAATTATCAAAGTTATAACATACTAGACAATAGTCTGTGACAATTTTATTTTACAAACGCTCACTTTATTTTCGGAACTTTGAATCAAACCTCGATCAACAATCCTGAATATTTCCGATCTGCAACTCCAATTTCGTCCAGGATATCATTAAAGCGTTCCAACTCTTGCAGTCTACCCAAAATAGGATAACCGTATTCCAAAGACAAAGCTGCGTCTTTCTGTTTTCTATAAAGATATTATAGGAAATATGATTCATATATTTTATTACCTGCATAAAATTTATATCCTATTTTTAAATATGTATAATTTAATAATTTAATTCCATTTATTTTTTATCTTTTAAACATATAAGGTATACGATATTAAAATAAATAGAAATGATAAAAATGGTGGTTTAATATGTTTTAATATAATGTTATATTTTTAATTATTTGATCGTTCTCCCTGAAATTTTTAATAAATAAAATAGAAATGCACTGCTATTATGAAAATAGAAATACACCGCACAGATTTGTAATTTTTATGTTGATCAAATAATTTAATAAATTATAGCGCAATAAAAATTTAATCGATTATTTGAGCAATGCTTTATTTACTTCTGTCACATTGTTTTCAGTTACAGCCACAAGCATAAATGTTACACAATATTTGAAGAAACAAATATAAAATTTCACTTCTATTTACTTTATTATTACTCGTATTTAAACGAAGGAATAAGTTCAAATGCTCACGGTGCATCGCGGAGATATTCGAAGATGTGATATTGTTGAAACGTTTTTATGCCCCGAGAACGAAATTGATCTTTTCTAATATGACTGTGCAATACGGTGTCATAATCACAGGAAACCTGCAAATCAGGTCTCAGATAAAATACAATCATAATAACATTGAAATAACATCAAGCCAAATTCATTTTATAAAAAATAATGTCATTTCGATACACTTTTGACAAAATTTTTGTAATGAATTCTTGATATAAAAATTATGTTTAAGTGAGTTCTAAACAAATTGAACATCATTACGATTTTTTGATCGAAAATAACTTCTACTTAATGTCATCCTAATCTTATTATGATTTTGTATTCTACTTGGGATATTGCAAATAATTCAGGTAAAAAAATGTATATACTTATATATTTTTATAAATTAATATAATTATATATTTATATATACACATTTTCAACAATGTTATTGAATAGATAGAAAACTACATTATTAAATCTTTTTTTTTAATTTTTAAGAAATCGTTTTACAAACGCGCGTTATTTAATTGCGCAATGTAATTTAATAAAATAATGTGATTATTTTTAATGAACAAATTAAACTGTAACCAAAATTTATCTAAGTCAAGCTGTTAATTACTTTATTATAGGAAATATCCATTATTCTTATAGCTTTATCGACAGGCGGTCCAATAATTGCATAATATCTTCTAGCGATGTGCCCGATCACGCCACAATAAGCTATTCCTGAAATTAAATTAATAATACAAATATGGTATATATATTTGTATCGTAATGCTGGAATTGTACGATAAATTTATTATAACGGAATCATAATTTAGTATGATGTAAACGATATGTTAAAACGATTAACGTTATTGTAGTGCTTTTCTATTTTAGTCCCAATTTTTTTCAGAAAAATACCTTTTAAGAAATGAAAGTTAAACCGAATAGCACAATTAATTACACACCGGGCATACATTGGGAATGTATTGGGCCAATATTATGCACTGAAACGACTAATATATCTTCAAGCAAAAGTACGTTGTTACCTGTTGACACGCCGACAAAAACGCTTTGAACCCCTACAATGGTTTTCACTGTTTGCAATATGTGTGTCGCACAAGTAATCCCATTTTTACAAGTTTCAACATTTTTAAATTGGTTCTCGTTGTTGTATCCACGTATACCAAAAACAATACAAAAGTAAATATGCTTCTCGT
Organism: Mycetomoellerius zeteki; assembly: GCF_001594055.1. Lineage (NCBI taxonomy): Eukaryota > Metazoa > Arthropoda > Insecta > Hymenoptera > Formicidae > Mycetomoellerius > Mycetomoellerius zeteki. Next base: position 1,688,025 of record NW_017256436.1, read on the forward strand.
ACAGATCCATTGTGTTAATACAACCCCCGTATGGCGTAACTATACTATAATAAATATTGAAACAAACTTATTTTCTTATTCTGTCTATAAATGTAACAAAGTGATTGCTGAAAAGCAGTATATTAATTATATATATAAAATTAATAACAAAATACTTTTGAAATTAAAATTTGAAGAGAAATTCTGCATTTTTATTATAATATTTATAAAATAATAATCTTCTTATATAGAAAATAATATCTGTTAATCATAGTATTGTGACAGTACCTATGCAAAAGTAGAAAGCATTTGTCGATCAAAAGAATTAATTCGTTATCTGAACATTCAATGGGAATAATATCAATAGATACTACTGTAATTCGTCTAATCTCCGCCAAGAATCTTAATGATTCACCTTTTTCGATCTGCGAGAAGCAAAACATACTTAACAAATAATGCTAAAAAAGGCGTACTTAAAAATCCTTTTATTTTGTCAGTTAAAATAGTTTATGATAAATAATACCTGTTGGATCACCGGCTTTATCAAATAGCTTCTTAAATGTGTGCTGAAATTCGGATTTGTCGCTGCTATCGCCGTAATCGCTGATGGAAATATTTAATATAAAGTAATGTCATTTTTTACGCACTCTAAACAAATGGCGATTAAGATTTATAGAAGGTATTTTTAGGAATAAAGAAATAAAAAGATTTACAATAAGTAATTAAACACACATGATTTATACTACATTCTAATACTGTATAGAAATAAAAACTAGTATCGATTTTATTCTAATAGAACACATTAATATTGATCATACATAATAAAATATGAGAAATATAAGAATAGGGATAGATAAAGAAAAAGATGCAAATAAATATAGATAGGGGAGTCAAATTAGACAAAATAAGGCCTTTACTTCGGAATAATTCCGCGATCCATATTTTTGGATGAAACTTTTTGCATTCGCTTCCAAATAGTGTTAATTAAAAATGTGTTCTCTTAAAAAAGTGTGCTAATTGTACATTTGTTTAATAACAATAATTAATTGTAAAATTAGTTGTCAAATTAAATATCTCGAAAATAAATCGATGAAAAATTATGAAAATGGTTTCTTACGAGTTTTCGAGGGTGCTGAATACGAATTTGATGTCAGATTTTAGAAATTCAAAATGGCGGATTCAAAATGGCCGATGTAAAATGTAAAATATTGTAAAAGTCGCAAAATAAATTGATTTTTTGAGGTTTTCTGAATGTGATAATTTCGAACTTGATTTTATAATTGATAGTTTCAAAATGGCGGATCCAAAATGGCCGATCAAAATATATAATAAGTAAAAAAATCATGAAAAATTAAAAATAATTACTACCTTAGGACTTTCGAGCACGAAGGTTGCAAATTTGTTTAAAATCGTTTAAAAACTATATTTTAAGCATTGTTGAGACAAATAATACGGGTTATTATATCAGTGATGCTGTTAAGGAAAGTAAAGAATTTGTTTAGACCGCGCAAATCTGTAATCCCGTAGGTAACTGGCGCTTGCAGCGTTTCGGCGTAATACACGCGTAGTAATACTAGTTTTTTTTCTTTTTCTTCTTCACGCCGGACATGTTTTTCTACAGACACTGTAACGGCTTCGCCGCTGTGATGCTTCGTGTGCAAATAAATCTTTTCGAACCCTTAAGTTCATGTTATCATTAACATTTTGGCGCCCAACGTGCGGCACGAGGTGAACGGCGGTGATAGTAAGCATTGGAATACATCCCAAGTAGCAAGTAAACAGACATAACCACAACAAGGCATCGGTAGGGTTGCCAGATTCAAAAGTGTAAATTACCGAACATTTCATTTTTGGAAACAAAATCGAACCGGACAAAACCGGACATAAACAATAAAATTAGATTAAATACAAAATTTTGTAAGAAATTACAATAATTACAATTGTTTTCCAAACAATTTTGAAAACAGAGTTGATTGAATAAAATAAAAAATAAACTACTATATATCATTTAATATCAGACATTTTATTTTTAAAAAAACAAAATTATATTATATTTTATATATATATATAACATTTAACATTTGTTATACCATGTTTTATTTTATTACGGGTACGAAATATATTACTACCTTCAACATATGTTATAAACATTTGTTAAAACATTTAACACGTTTAACATATTAAAAAAGCTTTCACATTTGTTAAAACAAAACTTTTT
>NW_017256436.1:1690985-1698188 GCF_001594055.1 Mycetomoellerius zeteki
TGTTTGCTGGGATATTATGCATTTTGCATATTCTTCGTTATATTTTGTAAGCCATGATTTGAAATTTTCATCCTTCAGCCAATTATCATTAAAAGAGCAGAAACGTTTTAATTTTTTTTTTTTGGAGTTAGCTGATTCATTTTTAATAAGTTTAAACAAATTGTTTAATAATTGTTCCTGTAACAAATTATTTAATAATTACTTACATGAAAGAACATATGACTTTTATGAACCAGAAAGCAAAAGTGCCGTAATCACATTAGAGATTGAGATTGATCGGGATTTGACCAATTAAAGCAAAATTTATACTAAACTTGATTAATTAGTTTCTTTTTCTTCTGATTGGTTAAATTCCATTCCAATCCAATCTCAATCTTAATCGCTAGTGTGATTATGATTTAAATCATTTTCTTCAGAGCTAACACCTTTGTTCTCTCTCTACAATATCCGAATATGTATATATTTACCTCATTTAAAAATTTTGAGAAATTTCAAACAATGCTAATAAGTTGATATCCTAATCTAACCTTTACACGTATGTATATCAAAAGCAAGCTGATACCTAGGTGCACTTGAGTGCACTTTTTGAACGTAGTCCTAGCGGAGCGCCACGAAAATTGAGCGGTCTGTTACGTAACTTCTTATGGCGCTCTAAATTTGATTTTAGGCCTGTTCTTTTTGGCTAAACTTTTGCACCAGTTCACCTTTCTTCTTCTTCTTTCCTCCTGGGGAGAAAAGGAAGAAAGATGAACAGGTGCAAAAGTTCAGCCAAAAATAACAGGCCTCTTATTATTTGGATGCACTTATAAACCGGACATATGATGTCCGGTTTGACTTGTCAACCGGACACCGGACAAGACTCCTGAAAACCTGATAGTCCGGGTCAAAACCGGACGGTTGGCAACCCTAGGCATCGGCGGAAGATCTTTCTAACCTCAACGGAGGAAATCGGCAGGAAATCTTCGCAACATACTCAGGTCAGCAGATCATTTAGTTAGAGCATATTATACAACATGGAAATAGATATGCGTAAATTAAAGCAGCGCAGAACGCAAACCAAAGGCCAAGTTACTCGCATATTGCATTTTTTCGAGGCAGGAAATGTCACGATTGATGAAGCGCAGGTCAGACTGCAAAAACTAGAAGAGTTTTACCACAGCTTTAAGGAAATACAAAGTACAATAGATGATAGAGCAATTCCCACCGAGGAGAAGGGAGAACCGAGCGAAGAAGGCGATCCAGAAAAGGTGATCTTTGAGAACTTATATTACAAAGCTGCGGCAAAGGCACAGTAAATAATTCGACAGGGATTATAGCAAACAGCGGCACACGCAAAACAGGAAAATTCGGAAGAAATATCCGAAATTATACGCAGACGACCAAAGCTACCACAGATAAAGCTTCCGGAATTCAATGGAGAATACACTAAATGGTTATTTTTCAAGGACAGTTTCGAGACAACTATTCATCAAGATGACAGCTTAACTGCTGTACAGAAGCATCAATATCTCATCGGAGTGCTTCAAGGAGAAGCTCGCAGCGTAATTGAAGGATTCAAAATTTCCAGCGAAAACTATGAGAGCGCTTGGAAACTATTAAAGGACACATATGACAATAATATAGTAATTATTCAAAATCATTTGGATGAATTATTAAACTTTCCAGAGATAACAAAAAACAATAAAGCAGATTCGATACGAAAGTTTATATGGCATATTCAAACACACGTTTCTGCATTAAAGACGCTTGCACTACCCGTAGACGATTGGGACGCGATATTACTGCATTTAGCAAAAAAGAAGCTTGATTTTATCGAGCAAAGAGATTGGCAGAATCTTATCAAAAATCGCACGCCGCAAAATATGCCGAAATTGTCGGAATTCATGACGTTCTTAACGGAGCGATGTCACACGATGAAGATCCTTGAGCAAAGTCAGACGAAGACAGAAAAGCTGTTAAATCGAGATGCAAAGAAAAGCGAGCGAAAAGTAGCATTGGTTTCCGTAATAAATAAATGTAAGATTTGCGAGGGAGATCATCTAGTTTTCAGATGCGGCGATTTGTTAAAGTTACCAATAGCAAAACGTAAACAAAAGCTTATTGATAAGAAGTTATGTCTTAATTGTCTCAATGCAGGACATTACGCCCGTGAGTGTAAAGGCTCAACATGCAAAAAATGTGACAAGAAACACAATTCGATAATTCACAAAGAAGATCAAGAAGAGCGAGCTCAAGTCAAGTCATCCAGCGAGGATACACCAAAGTCAGTCGTTACAACATGTACAGAATCGAAGTATAACACATCAGCTAAGTCATCACAAGTCATCGAACAACAATCATCGACTAATATAAACAACGTTACAGCCAATGTTTATTGCACAAATCAGCAAGATGCTAGAGTGATTCTTTCGACGCGAGGGTTCGTGTAATAGGAGCAAGCGGCGAAGAACGGCACTGTCGAGCGCTACTCGACGCAGGATCACAATCCAATTTAGTTACAGCAGATTTAATTCGGAAATTGAAGTTATCATGTCGCAATGAAGTACGTCCGATTAGTGGAATTAACAAGACTATCACAAGAGTTGGTAAAGCAACTTGCATGCATATTAAGTCAATACATAGCGACTTTGAGACTACAGTAGACTGTCTAGTCGTACCAGATATTACAGAGCAGTTACCGCAAACAAAAATAGAAGCATCAACGATATACATTCCAAAGGATGCCAAACTAGCGGATTCTACCTATGATAAACCAGGATCCATTGATATGCTTCTAGGAGCAGGAATATATTGGAAAATTGTTAAAGGAGCACTGGAAAATCAAATTAAAGGAAAAGCGTTACAAGATACGCATTTAGGAGTAATTATCGGTGGAGAATTAACCGAAAAGCACACAACTGTATCAAGATTTTGCAATATGGTTACTAATACTCAACTACAGAATCAGTTACAACGGTTTTGGAGATTAGAAGAGATGCCGGAAAGTCGTTCCTATTCTAAGGAGGAAATACACTGTGGAAGTTCTTCATTGATACTGTTACGCAACAAAAGGATAGTCGATTCATTGTTCGATTGCCGACTCGTCCTAGTGTAAGTCTAGGAGATTCCATGCTACAAGCGGTCAGAAGATTGAGTTATTTAGAGCATCGATTCACTAAGGATCCTATACTGAAGGAGGCCTATCAGGAATTCCTGAATGAATATCGACAACAGGATCACATGTCCTTGGTGGAAAATCCGGATATTCTGTTAGCACAGGAACATTACATTATTCCACATCAATCTGTTGTTCGCTCTGACAGTATGACGACAAAACTACGAGTCGTCTTTGACGCGTCTTCAAAGACCACGAATGGTAATTCATTAAACGATAAATTGATGCCTGGCCCGAACTTACAAGCGGATTTGCAGCAGATTTTAATGCGATTTAGAACGTATGAATTTGTTCTAACAGCGGACGTTACGTCAATGTTTCGACAGATTTTAGTAGACCCTAGGGATCGAAAGCTACAGCTCATATTATGGCGCGAGGAAGTAACACAATCACCACAGTTATATCAGCTTAATACCGTGACATACGGAACAGCTTGCGCACCATATTTGGCCATGCGATGTTTAAAAGAATTAGCCGAAATACACAAACAGGAATTACCATTTGCAGCTAAAGTTGTAGAACAGGACTTCTACATGGAGGAAACAAACAGGAATTACCGTTTGCAACTAAAGTTGTAGAACAGGACTTCTACATGGATGATGTCCTGACCGGAGGACCTACACTTGAATATGTGTTAGCCTTGCAGAAACAACTAATCGAAATGTTGGATCGTGGAAAGTTTCCTTTACGCAAATGGAGGGCAAATCATCAGAGCCTGTCGGAATATTTATCAGAACGCAATAGAGCAAATAGCCTACTCGTGATAGACAAAGATCAGCCACTCAAAACATTAGGACTCTTATGAAATGCGATATCAGACACGCTTCAATACCGAGTCACGTTGGAAAAGACTGCATCAAATACTAAGCGGAATGTATTGTCCAAGATATCACAAGTATTTGACCCGCTTGGTTTGGTGGCTCCAGTACTCATCGTCGGAAAAATTATCATGCAGCAAATATGGAAACAAGACGTGGAGTGGGATCAAGAGCTTCCAGCTAATTTGAAGATAGCTTGGAAAGATTATTACGCATCGCTTACCCGATTGAATGACCTTTCAATCCAAAGGAATGTCAATATTAATAACAAGTCGACGACTTTCGACATATATGGGTTTGGTGACGCCTCAGAAACCGCATACGGAGCATGCGTGTATGCAGTTAGTACAAACGAACAAGGTATTAGTCACTCGGAATTGATCTGTGCAAGAGCTAAGGTAGCACCCTTAAAGACTATATCCTTACCAAGACTGGAGCTAGAAGCAGCGCTTCTGTTGTCACAATTATATAACATAGTAAAAGGAGCATGTGCAGATAGAATCAATAAGGTTTTCTTATGGAGCGATAGTACCGTGACGCTTGGATGGATTAAGACACCACCGCATACTCTCAAGACATTTGTAGCGAACAGGATATCTAAGATCCAGGATCTTACAGAAGAAGCTATTTGGTTACATGTTGCATCGGAAGACAACCCAGCCGACCTATTATCGCGAGGAGTGACGGTGCAGCGTTTGATTCAAGATCGATTATGGTGGAACGGACCTTGCTGGCTAAGAGAAGGGAAACAGTACCCCCCTTTAATGGAGAATCTAGAAATCAATTTACCGGAATTGAGAGCATCATCTGTCACTTTGGTGTCGACCTTGACACATCAGATCTTGAGAAAATATTCTTCATATAGTAAATTGTGTAGAGTCATAGCATTTTGTTACAGGTTCGCTGAAAATTGCCGATCCAACAGGAAAACGACACTCTTCAGCCCAGCAGAAATGGAAAGAGCGAAAAAAGTTGTTATCCGATGGGTTCAACAAGAATCATTTCCCATGGAGATTCACTGTTTACAAGAGAATCGATTACTCCCACGAAAAAGTTCACTATGTGCTTTGGCGGCCTATCTCGACAACGAAGGATTGATTCGAGTGGGAGACAGATTACGACATGCAGAAATCCAGTCAGATCAGAAAAACCCCATCGTGTTACCCACAAGACATCATGTAACTAGTATCATTTTACGTGACAGACATGAACGGTTGCACTGTCCACCAGAGCAATTATTATACGACAACGATTCTGGCCATTCACTGTCCACCAAAGCAATTATTATACGACAACGATTCTGGCCCATCAGTGGAAGACGAGAAATCCGCAAAGTTATTAAAAGGTGCATCAAGTGCTATCGATTTAATCCAACTACAACGGAGGTCAAGATGGGAGATCTACCCGTTGAGAGAGTTCGCAGTTACAATCGACCCTTTACGGTGACTGGTATAGATTATGCAGGTCCTATTCAAATTCGAGAAAGCCGACGTCGAGGAAGAATCCATGTTAGTAAAGGATATATCGCAATATTTGTTTGTACCAGTACAAAAGCCGTACATCTGGAAATGGTGACCGATCTTTCTACAGAAGCATTTATGGCTTCCTTACGGCGATTCACTTCTCGAAGAGATTTATGCACTCAGATTTTTTCGGACAACGGCACCAATTTTGTTGAAGCAACTAGACATCTCAATGAATTGTATGAGTTCTTAGCTGAAAAACAAGATGCTATTAAGTCAGAATTAGAGGAACAACGAATAGAGTGGCATCTCATCCCACCTCGAGCGCTTCATTTTGGTGGATTACGGGAGGCTACGGTGAAGAGCAAAAGACATTTATACATATACTATAACAGAAGGCCGCATTTTGACATACGAAGAGTACAGCACTCTTTTATCTCAAATAGAAGCTGTACTTAATTCGCGACCGCTTGCACCCCTTTCGAGTGACCCGTCTGATTTTTCAGTTCTGACGCCAGCACATTTTTTGACGGGAGGATCACTTTTACAACCAGTACAACGCAATCATCTCGACACATCAGATAATTGTCTATCCAGATGGCAAACGGTTCAAAAGCTAAGCCAATTATTTTGGAACCGTTGGCAGATAGAATACCTCCAAGAGCTGCAAAAGCGAACCAAATGGACGACTTCTAGAGACCATGAAGAAGAATGACCTCGTCATTATACAAGAAGACCATGCCCCCCCCCCTTTCAATGGCGGAGAGGACGAGTACTGGAAGTACATCCAGGTTCTGACGGAGAAGTGAGAGTCGTCACTTTACGAACTTCCAACGGGATATTTAAGCGACCCGTTAGAAAGCTGTGCATACTCCCCATAGGAGATAATTAAAGACTGTAAACTTTATATTTAAAGTATTTTAAGCTTAATTATGTTTAGATTACGGTTGATTAGTTTAATACGATGACTAAGTTCATTTAAGTTTAGGCCATCTCATGTTTATATCTCATTTTTGTTGAACGTATTCTTCAAGGTGGCCGGGATGTTAAGGAAAGTAAAGAATTTGTTTAGACCGCGCAAATCTGTAATCCCGTAGGTAACTGGCGCTTGCAGCGTTTCGGCGTAATACACGCGTAGTAATACTAGTTTTTTTTCTTTTTCTTCTTCACGCCGGACATGTTTTTCTACAGACACTGTAACGGCTTCGCCGCTGTGATGCTTCCGCGTGTGCAAATAAATCTTTTTGAACCCTTAAGTTCATGTTATCATTAACAGATGCATTTATTTGAAAAGTATAAATTTACGAGGTACATATTTTTTTTTAATTCTACAATACATTTTTAATAAATCGGATAAAAATAAAAACATAAATAAATAATCAAAGATAAATAAGATAATAAGATAAATAAGATAAATAAGATAAATAAGATCTGTAAGATTAATAAGATAAAAAATGATAAGATAATAAGATAATAAAATAAAAAATGATAAGATAATAAGATTAATAAGATAAATAAGATAATTATAGATAAATAAATAATCAAAAGATATGAAAAAATTAAGCATCAGTAAATCCATAAAAATCAGATAATCGGTTTAAATTATTTTTAAACTATTTTTTTAATGGATTATGAAAGAAATGTACTAATTTTCAATCCACTTTCTAAGTATAAATCATTAATCAATCTAAGTGTGTGTGTGTGTGTGTGTGTGTGTGTGTGTGTGTGTGTGTGTGTGTGTGTGTGTGTGTGTGTGTGTGTGTGTGTG
>NW_017256436.1:1698275-1701493 GCF_001594055.1 Mycetomoellerius zeteki
TGTTGGTGTGTGTGTGTGTGTGTGTGTGTGTGTGTGTGTGTGTGTGTGTGTGTGTGTGTGTGTGTGTGTGTGTGTGTGTCAATTTAATAAGACGTACAAATTTTGCAAAATCAATAAAATACATTACAATTTTAACATCAATATTATTGAAATATTATATGTATGTACTTTTCGTTTGCTACTGCTAATTACAATTATAATGCTCAATAATCTGCAACATTATACACAAGACACAAAAGCGTTATAATAAATAACATATGTATTGAACGAAGAATACGAGTTATAGTACGCAGCCACGTGCTGCAAGACTAACGTATATTTTCGTGCTGAATCATAACATCCCTTCACCACAGATCAAAGAAATCTCATAGATGGCCCTCTTCCTTCTCAGAAATTAGACCAAAAGTACACATTCCATCAGGTGTCAGGGCAGTTTGAATTAAAAAGCCCAGTTAATGTCATATTTATACCGAAATATCCAAAATTTTAACTATTTTCTGTTTTTTTTAATTGGCCAGTGATTATTATATGTAAAAAAAAATTTTTTCCACACAAGGTGAATTCTTTAAGATTAAGATCTCAGCTAACACCTCTATATGGTGAAATTGTAAAAAAAAATTTTTTTTTCAAGTTATACCAAATTATTTACACTTCAATTTTCAGACTTTTTAAGTTAAAATCAATTTTATTTCTGTTTTTTTCTAAAAACAGAGCACAAAAGATGTCATAATCGAAAAACCAATTATACTATCTTAAAGTACACTTCATGAGCTTTAAAATGGTCACCTATAAAGTGTCGATTCAATTTCTTAAGCCTTTATTATTAACGATCAAAGTTAGAAACTCAAAGTGGAAATATGCATTTTTCAAAAATTAACTAACTTTGAAGGCGTGGTTTTCGTAAAATAAATTTTTCTAATTTTTTTGCCAAAACACGTATTTTAGGTAATCCCTTAAAATATAACATCCGTGTATCTATTTATTTTTTTTGCTTATTTTGTTCAAGTTTCGTCGAGTTTTACGAAATTATCAAAAATTCGTGAAACGTGTTACTTCAAGATGACGTATAAAATATTTAAAATTCTCAAAAAATATTTAAACACATGTACTATGTTGTAAAAATGGTCCTTTTTAACATCCAATTAGTTTCATGCCAATTGCTTTTGTCAATTAAAAGTTATAACCACTTCTAGCGCGGCGCGCACATTCGCGCGAGCCCACTTTCAGCGTAGCGGGTGGCTGACGCAGCGGCAATTGGAGCGTTAGTTAATAAATTCCTGTACACTCAATTTCCATTAAAAAAACAAGTGTCATATATATTTCTTATGTGAAATTTTCCGTTCTTTCGAATGGCATCATTAGTTTTTTGATAAAAATTGAATTTAAAAAGTTATTTGCAAAAAACTGCATTTTTGCACATTCATTGTTAAATAAAAAATTTAGCACAACTTTTCACGCGGACACATTTTGATATGTTGTTCTACACACGTTTCTAAATACGATCCAAAAGGAATCATGAATCGGAGAATTTTTCCGAAGTCAAAATCTAATTTGACTCCCCTAGTGATATCTAAGAGGGGATATAGAACAGTTCATAATGAAGAATGATGATAATTAGATATGAAATAATAAGTATTTATTTTACCTGTCGAAGTTTTCTCTTTATTATTATCAATTTCTGTCTCAGATTCTCCGTTAATAGATATCAAATGTGTTCTGTAAAGTGATAATGGTCTAACGGCATCTATTACAAATTTCTCCGTGGGTTTATAGCTTGGATTGATTTGATCGCTCGACGATGTCGGTGTCATGTAAGTTGATTTTATGTCTGACTGCTTTAACGCTTTTATTATCTATAGAAATTTGAAACACGCGCATCTTCATAAAAATTTATAGAATAATGCATTAATTAAAAAAAATGGGATTATTTTGGAATGAGAACCGTCAATAACTGACTAAAATTATAGTATAAAAGTTCATTTTTAAAATCAATAATTTACTATAAAAAATCGTTATTTATAAAAGAAATTTATAACAAAATTCAATTTAAAACAAACAATCGGCGATGAATCGGTATCGTGAAAATAAGAATATACATATTTTTTTTAAAGCAACAACAAAAATAACTGTTGTTTTAATAAATAAATCTTCAAATTATATATATAATAATAGATTAAGTTTTACGCCTGAACTAATTTGAATCTAAATGCAAATAATTAATTATGCGCCATTTCATATCGAGCAAAAAGAAATGAGATATAATGTTTGTTTTTAGCTTTTAGTTTATAAAATATCAGAGAGTTGGAGAGAGACGTTACTTTCGAACTATAACTAGAATGTCATCATACCTTTATATTATACGGATTCTTGATGACGTATTCGTATTGACTTGGCTGACAGTGCTGCCATGCGCTGAGTGATAATACTAAGTCATTCGGTAGAGAAACTTTTTTCGCATTTTTTAGCTCTTCGATCGGCACACCACACATCGCGAAATGCCGAGCATCATCGTCACCAATCACCGAGAACTTTACGTCTCCGGCAGAGATGGCCACATTCACTATTAATTAAAATTTGTAATTCACAACGAAAAAAAAATACATTTTTAAATCCGCCTTATATACACGAAGCTAAATAATAAGGGGATGCTCCTTTTTTACCGATAAAGCAAGCGTTTATGTTAAATGCGATTTTCTACGAATTAGTTGCACAGAATAAAAATTTCTTCTCCACGATTGAATTATCCGTGCTAATGTACTTGCTTCTGGTGTGTTTTGTGTCCAAAGCTGAGAAAAATAATAAATTACAGATTTCTGTATCCATGTGCTATCAGCTCACCAAACATTTACTTCGTGAAAAAATTATATGCACGTTATATGCTCGAAATGAGAGCAGAAGCATATGTAGAATAAAACGACGAATACAGTCATATCTTTAGAATTGAGTTTTAACGTCTAAATAAAAAGATAATAGCATTCTACGAAATTGTGTATCTAGCGCGTGAGAAATCGACGATGTACGACAGTTTAGACTGTTGTAGAGTAACAAATTAGTTCCTGAATATTAATCCAGATGGTGCTGTGAATGAAGTGTCAGACGGGAAAGACGCGGCCGCTGTCAGCTGTGGTTAGCTGACAGCTAGTGTAACGAGGTTATGACTCTCGTATATCGGACGTCGGTGTTAAGTCCAAGACACAATGCGAGGGAATAGCGATAGC
>NW_017256436.1:1701888-1702143 GCF_001594055.1 Mycetomoellerius zeteki
ACGTCCAATTACGCTTTCTCTCTCAATTGTGCGTCTTACGCTAAGGACGGAATATCGGAGCGCCCCCCACTACATTCTCCCTTCGCGCTCCTCGCCTCCTCCGCGCTTCCAGTATCACGTACGTGTGAACTTCGGTACGAGTGTGTAGCGTCGCGCGCCGAACGCCGAGGGACACCATTCCTGCCGGTGCGTTTACGTATAACCGGTGTAACATAGGCCTGGTTTACACCGTACGTTTTTTCCGCGGCCTATACC
>NW_017256436.1:1702499-1703926 GCF_001594055.1 Mycetomoellerius zeteki
GACCCAACCATTTTTTAAGTCCCTTTCGGTATAAACGGTTGGTGACTAGACCTACTTTGGGTCACGATATAGGTCAGGTCGCTATCAGTCGTACGGTGTAACCGTAGCCATACTCCGACGATATATACATAAGGATAAAATGCCTATCCCAAGTTGCACTCGTATTGGAGAAAGCATAAAAAGGAATTAGAAGGCTTGAAAAGGCATGGTCAAGCCTTCGTGTCGCCGTGCGTATACATATAGTGTATAATACTGTAAGGAATCTATGGTTATTAATCCCTATTCCTCCTTGTTTAAACCTAATGCCACGACCAAGAAGACTAGAACTAAGGAGGATCAACTCGTGTGGTGGGGGTGAGTCAAAAAACGTCCGCGGCTATTCATACGATGTGCAGCGGCACTGCGCATTGTGTGAAAGTTCGATATAAGAGCGACAAAGTGACGATTATAGAACGATAGAGCGACAACTATATAGAGCGACAGAGAGGACTAATGAAGCGCAAGAGTGGGGGAAGTTATCCGTCGCCACTTTTTGCCTCACCCCCACTACCGCTATTGGCACGAGTTGACTCTCCTTAGTTCTAGTCTTCTTGGCCACGACGAAGCAACTGCGCTAGTGTCCGCCATCGCAGTTAACTGCGATGTGATTGGTCGTTGGGCCACAGGGATATATTCTAACCCCTGATTAGACCATTGAGTTACGAGGAAGAAGATCTGTTTAAATAAGAAAGTCGTTGTACAGACGCCGAACAAGTCGGACGTCTAACCTGATCAGAATAAAGGAGATCAAAAACAGAAACGTGTGTGTGGTCACCGATAATATGTTTACGCACAAACGAAACTGGCGACCCGGTATCTAACAACGCAGGTAATTGACAGTTTGTACCATTTATAGCCTTAACTTTAGGTACGGAATTGTCCATTGTTATTGCTCGAGACGAGTTCTCAGTGCCAGCCGCAACTGTTGACTTTTCTGATGTTGCAGGCGTGTCCTCTTCTGCTGCGGCGACGGACGACGTGGTAGATGAGGCAGGCTGCGTGCCTTCCTTCTTCTTCAACTTAAAGCAATTTATCTTGCGGTGGCCCTTTGCCTTGCAGTAGCTACAGATCTCATCCTTGTCGGATTTTGATTGATCCTTTTTGGAGAGTAATGGCGGAGAATTCTTGGTTTTCTCCTTCTTCTTCGCCAGAGGTGAAGTTTTCTTGGTAAAGCTTCCGAGAGAGCTTGTAATCTCGTACATCCTATCCAGGAATTCATCGATGGTGGCTGCATGCAATGCAATAGCCGTAGCTCTAAGAGATATGCTGTTTATGCTGTGGCGTCACAAAACGCCACTAACAGAGCCAATGGGGCGTGAACGCAATACGCGCCGCCCCTGAGGCGCTCCCGCGGCGCCACGCTTGGCGCCCGCCCCGCCCCCCCCCGG
>NW_017256436.1:1705516-1710434 GCF_001594055.1 Mycetomoellerius zeteki
CTTCTTCCTCGGATCCGTCGAACGTGGGGATTTGAGAAGCTAACACAGTAATTGCCTGTGCTGTTGGTACTGTTGCTAATGTTGGCGTACCTGGAAAAACTCTGGTGCTTCTGCCCGGAGCAGAGCGTGTGTCGGATGCAGACAGCGATGTCTCATTCTGTATTGGTTGATGAGATATCGGCCCCAATTGGCTCGAAGGGATCCCGATATCGGAACTGGTTGTTCTTCCTCGGTCTTCCGTAGATCGCATAAATAAATTCTGTTGACGCGTGAGAATTTGTAATTGCATCGACATCTCGCGCATTATCTGAGTAAGACCCAGAATTGCTTGATTGGTGTTAGACGCTGATTCTGATACAGCAGATTGTTCACCGGAACCGACCTGAAGATTATTCTCGTCATTGAGATCGTAATGAGCCATTAGACGTTTGAGACACTCCTCACGAGAACTGGTCACTGGAAGATCCAAACTAATAAGTTGTCTCTCAATTGCTCATACTTCATCGATTCCAGGGTTTGGCGATCCATTTTCCGAAGAGATACTTTACTGCGAGGTTATGGCGTGGTATGTATATCACACGTGAACACCAATGAGCTCAGCTTCCATTGATCGCGTCCAAGATGGCGACCAATAACGCGCGCAAAAACACTGTAAAAGCGCGGGAACCGCTAGGAACAATGGCTGAAGTTTTGGCGGTCAACCGCCGTTTCCTTTGTTCGAATCAAATGATAGGCTTTAATGGCCTACGAATCGTATCACTCGCGGTCGCGGGAGAACGTTTAAGAGCGTGGGGAGCCTTAATGACCGTTGAACGCGGACCGTTTCACTCGCGGTCGCGGGAAAACGCTTAAGAGTGTGAAGGGCCTTGATGGCCGACGAACGCGGACCGTATCACTCGCGGTCGCGGGAGAACGCTTAAGAGCGTGAAGGGCCTTGATGGCCGACGAACGCGGATCGTTGCACACGCGGTCGCGGGATAGCGCTAAACAGCGCGATAGGCCTTGATGGCCGACAAACGCGAACCGTTGCACACGCGGTTGCGGGAGAACGCTTAAGAGCGTGATATTGTGTGTGGTCAGAACCATGGGTATATCCCACTTCTGAAAATTCTGTAAGGATTTACTTTCCTTTCGGGATTATCGTCGGATTTACCGAATGGATATATGAGGAGATTGCCAGGAGAAAATTATATCAGAAAAATTCTCGGGCAAAATATCGAATACGTAAAGGATGAAGAAAATTCATATTGCACGATCGCCGATAGTAAAATTAATATCCTTGGCACGATAAATGCCGAGATAATGCTAGATGTGTTACCAAACTCAATTAATCGTGTAAAACTAAAAGTTATAGATAGTCTAACCGGTCAAATTCCTATTATTTTAGGTAGAGATTTTCTTGATATGAACAATCTAACGCTAGTTAGATAAGCCATCAGCTTCAGAGCTAGAAAATCGAGTGCGACTCTTTAACGAAGTAGCGTCCGTTCAAATTTCAGAAGTCATAAAAGACGAAGAAGTCGAAACTTCGGATTTCGTTACAGATTTTGGGTCACAAGTCAATCAAAAACTGCATGCAATAATTAAGGAAACCCAAAATTCTCCTGTTGAATTAATCAAAGATGATTATAATGTGAAAGTAAAATTAAAAGACGATTCAGTTTACACGTATGCACCGCGTAGATTTGCATTTACTGAGCACGAAGAATTAAGGAGGATAACCGATGACTTGCTAGCTCGTGATATAATCAAACCGAGTACCTCTCCTTACTGTGCTCGTGTAGTTCTTGTGAAAAAAAGGAACGGTACTCGTAGACTCTGCGTCGATTTGAGACCACTAAATGATCGAGTGATCATTGGATGGAAACAAAAGTATCCCTTTCCGGTGATAGAGGATTATCTCTCTAGACTCGGAGATAAAAAAGTTTTCACTTTATTAGATTTAAAAGATGGATTTCACCTAATAGCTATTCATCCAGACAGCACTAAATATTTTGCTTTTGCCACACCAGATGGGCAGTTTGAGTATCTGCGCTTACCCTTCGGGTTTAGCGAGGCTCCTGCCGAATTTCAAAAAAGAATCAATTATATTTTGCAACCATTAATTCGGAAAGACAAAGTCCTGGTCTATATGGATGACATCTTCATTCCCTCGCTAATTGTTGAAGAAAACTTGGAAACTCTCCAACTAGTAATGCAGTTACTTAGGCAATACGAGTTCGTAATTAATTTTAGTAAATGTAAATTCCTAAAGCGCTCCGTGGAATATTTAGGTTACATCATTTCGGAGTCAGGCATTACTCTAAGTGATCGGCATGTCGAAGCAGTAAAGCGCTTCCCGGTTCCTAATTCGGTTGTACAAGTACAAAGATTTTTAGGATTGATCAATTATTTTAGAAGATTTATTGCAGATTTTGCAACTAAGGCCAAACCACTACATCATTTGTTAAAAAAGAATGTAGAGTTCCAGTTCAATAGTGACTGTATGAAATCTTTTGAGGATTTAAAATCAGCACTCATGTCCTATCCAATCCTAAGACTCTACCGGCCGAATTTGCCAACAGAACTCCACACGGATGCGAGCGCCGTAGCAATAGCGGCAATATTATTACAAAAGCAGGATTTGGGCTTATTAGCACTGGTAGCTTATTTTAGTCAAGCTACCAACGAAGCCGAAAGTAGGTACCACTCTTTTGAGCTAGAAATGCTAGCAATTGTAAAGTCCACAGAAAGGTTTCATATTTACCTAGCGGGAATAGAATTTAAAGTGGTTACCGATTGCAATGCACTTGTGGGTGCAGTGAATAAAGCGAATATCAATCCACGTGTAGCCCGCTGGATTTTAAGACTTCAGAATTATACTTTTAAAATAGAGCACCGCGGCGGTGAAAAAATGAAGCATGTCGATGCTTTAAGTCAGATTGTGTTTTCGGTAGAGGCGATGCCAATCTGTCAAAAATTACAATATCGCCAGTTGGCTGACCCTCGTATACAAGAATTAGCTAAGCAACTTGAAAAAACAGAACATAAAAAATTTGTGTTAATTAACGGTTTAGTTTATCGAAAAGAACCGGAGAGTCCTAAATTTGTAATACCAGATGCGATGGTACATAATATATTGCGCATCTATCATGATGACTCAGCGCATTGCGGAGCAAAGAAAACATTCTATGGTATCAAGACAAACTATTGGTTTTCCTCTATGCGACGTAGAATTAAAAGATACGTAGAAAATTGTCTTGTCTGTATAATGGCTAATGCCACTTCTAATAAGAATGAAGGAGAGCTGCAAATTACGCCCGCACCGGATACCCCTCTGAACACTATACACGTGGATCACTTCGGTCCAATATCAGACTCCGTTAAGGGTTTAAAACATATATTAGTTATTATAGACTCCTTTACCAGATTCGTTTGGTTATTCGCGGTAAAATCAACAACTTCACAAGAAACGATTAAGCATCTAAATTCACTATTTGATATTTTCGGAAATCCGAAATAGTTAGTTTCTGATCGCGGTACCGCGTTTACTTCAGCCGAGTTTGCAGACTTCCTCCGTTCCCGAAACATTCAGCACAGACTAGTAGCTGTGGCAGCCCCTTGGGCTAATGGAATGGTCGAGTGTGTCAACAGATTCCTAAAATCATCGCTAAAAAAGGTAATTAATAAATCTTCTGAGTGGGCCGATAAAGTGCCATTTATACAATATGTTATAAATAACACGGTACATTCATCGATCGGTTCAACTCCGTCCAAACTATTATTAGGTTATGATTTGAGAAATCATGCTGATCATGATTTTGTGGAGACACTTACTAAGTTAGCAGTAGCTGACGGCGTATTTGATAGCGATAGAGACATTAGGCGTAAATTAGCAATAGAAGCTACTCAAAAGGTTAAGGACTATAATAAAATCTATTATGATAAGAGACATAAGACACCATCGAAATACAAGGTAGGCGATTTCGTAGGTATTAGGTCCACTGCGTTAAAACCGGGAGAGAGTCGTAAGCTTAAACCGGATTATAAAGGTCCGTACATAATACACAAAGTATTGTCAAGTAATCGATATGTCATTAGGGACATTCCCGGACATAATCTGTCGCCGGGACCGTATAATTCAATTTTATCCCCGGACAGGATTAAGGCTTGAGCGAGACCTGAGATCTCTTAAGAATTATTTGCTGTTCTTATTATTTTTTTTTTAGATTTATATTGTCTCTGATTATTCAAAATGAGAAAGTCTAACTTATGAGAATTTTTCCTTTATTTAAGTTTAAACGTTGAGCTAATTGCATTAATATTTTAAGGAAAAATAAGTTTGAAATCTATCCCAAGACCACGGAAAGTAAGATTATTTTGTTATTACCAATAGGAACTTTTAAGTCTTCGTGAAATATTAATTTCTATGTAATATTAAATTTATAATTAAGGTCCATCGAATCATACTGTGATTTTGTAAAAGACTGTCACTCCAAAGACACGAGATAGTGCGTATATTTATTTTGTTAATGCGACAAAAAGTTCAAGTTTACGCAAAGCGTTTCAAGATTATCATCCGAGACGAATGACATTGCAGAATGGCCGAGCTGTAAGGAATCTATGGTTATTAATCCCTATTCCTCCTTGTTTAAACCTAATGCCACGACGAAGCAACTGCGCTAGTGTCCGCCATCGCAGTTAACTGCGATGTGATTGGTCGTTGGGCCACAGGGATATATTCTAACCCCTGATTGGACCATTGAGTTACGAGGAAGAAGATCCGTTTGAATAAGAAAGTCGTTGTACAGACGCCGAATAAGTCGGACGTCTAACCTGATCAGAATAAAGGAGATCAAGAACAGAAACGTGTGTGTGGTCACCTATCCTGACATAATTTCCTCCTGGCAATCTCCTCATATATCCATTCGGTAAATCC
>NW_017256436.1:1711964-1718086 GCF_001594055.1 Mycetomoellerius zeteki
CGTTGACTCTCTCAACGGGGGGAGTATGTTCCGTACATAAGTCCTACAAGTCGTGCACGACAAAAAAGTAAGCGTACAGCGGACGGCTCGTACAATCATACATACACATACATACATTTATATTAACCAATAATCACACGTACCGCGAAGGAGCGAAGGCACGCGGTATGACTTCAAAGGTGTACAACGCGGTATTGGGGAACATAGTCGGCATCTTTGATCGCGAACTGAAGAGTTCCTTTGCCTTGTCGGCGCTCGAATTGCCGCACATCGGTCATCTCGTTGTCGCAGTCGTCAATTTCGCGGCTTTCTGTGATCTATCGATCAACAAGACTCGGGAAACTTCGGGAAATACGACGAGGGCGAACGACCATCGGGAATCAACGAAGGGATTCAGTCAAAATCGACCCGTGCCACGGAAAAGATCGGCTCCTTCACGGAATACGTTTACGCGAATAATTGTAATTAGAGCCAACGTGATACGAATTTCAGTTATCACGTGTCCGCGACGAAGTGACTCAGGGTATTATCCCCCAGGCGGTGTCTATATCTAAAATATATGCAATGCGGAACTTGTGAACATTTATATAAATTTAACTCATAACTATAAACATATATGTGTGTGTCTGTAAGTCATATGATCATCCATTATTAAATACATATCAACAAAACATTTGGTGCCTCCTGTGAGGTTCACGGAAACCCGCATACAATCCGGACTACCACACGAAGGAGACGACCACTGGACGCAATATCGAGTGCTGATATTCCTGGTTGGCGGGATTTTCGAACGATATTTTACATTGATCTAATGATATCGTTCGCACAGTAAGTTATCCGATTTCAATCTATCACAAATCATATAATAATGGCCGACAAAATTAAACTCCTCGTGCAAAAGCGGACGTTGCTAAAGTCGCAGATCACGACTCTGGCCAATCTCCTCGACAAAGACAAAATAGACGGCAAAACCTTGAGATTACGTATCACGCGTTTAACCGAACTATACCACGCGTTTGAAGAGTATAGTGATGAGCTCGCGGTGTTAGATCCGAGCGACGTTCATCATTCCGAATTCTCTAATATACAAGAACGATTTTACACTCTCGCGGGCAACGTCGAGAATAAGTTGAGCGCGGCGAATATAGCGAATAAGGACGACGGTATATCGAGTGACGAAATCCGAATCGAGAACACGGAAACAGCAACAACGTTCAAAAAAAGACGCGTCAAACTTCCCGAAGCTCCTCTCCCGACATTCGATGGCAAATTTGAAAATTGGTTGTCGTTCAAAAACACGTTCTCTTCTATGATTGGCGCGCAAACGGATTTAACAGACGTCGACAAATTACATTATCTGAAATCCGCGTTAACAGATGAGGCCGGCAATAAAATAAAAATATTTGCGATCGACGGGGTGAGTTATACGAAGGCTTGGGAGTTGCTTGAGCGTTCGTACGAAGTGAAACGGATCCTAATCATGCGACACCTCGCGGCTATGGTAAATTTGCCTATGTTAGACAAGGAAAATACAAGCGATTTGACAAAGCTCGCTGACGATGCTCAGCAACACATCGCGGCATTAAATACGTTAGGCGTCACAATCGGACAAGAGATGATCGTGTATCTCATAGAAAGCAAATTACCGAAAGCGACGTTAGATAAATGGCAGTCGACGCTTGTGAGAGACACCTTTCCCAAACTCGAAGACTTATATGAATTCGTATACAAAACAGCGGTGTGCGCGTCGATACGGGAGCGACCGATATCAACAGAAACAAATAAGAGCAAGTACGAACCGCCATTCAAGAAGAGGAAATTCGACGCGTCGAATCGGGCACTTGTAGTAAAGGCATCGCGCAATTGCATTGCGTGTAAAGGCAAACGACATCCGCTTTATACGTGTAACGTATTTAAACAATTAGCCGTGACAGAACGTATCGACATGGTGTGAAAGGCGAAACTATGCTTCAATTACCTCTCATTACGAGGTACCGTGTAAATTCTCAAATTGTACGGTATGTCAGAAACGTCACAACACCCTGTTGCATAACGACAATCACGCGAACAAAACGGATCTGTCTAATTCCACGAACATTCAATCTAAATGACTATCAATTTTATCCGATCGCAGCGCACCGAGTCTCGTTGCATTAACTATACCATACGTTACTCCACAGCTTCTAACAAGTGCATTAATATATATATGCAACTCCAAACGTAACACTCATGTTGGTATCGAATGTCGAGCACTCTTAGACACGTGCGCGACTACAAACTTTATCACGGAATCCATCGTGGAGCGGTTAGGAGTGCGGATAATAAAAAAATCATCAACGATCAGCGCGATCAACGCTGTCAATACTGTATCGAAGGGTATAGTGGAAATTGCCATACAATCGTTAGATAAAAGTTTCTCCAAAACCATCGTGTGCTTAACGATACCGACTATTACAGATTTAGTGTCTTCGGAAATTTTCCCGCGAGGTTCATTAACTTTACCGTCAGGCATCAAATTAGCAGATCCGGAGTTCCATCTGCCGCGACCCGTCGAGATATTAATAGGCTCGGGCGCGACGTTGTCTTTATTTTCCGACGGACAAATTGATCTATCCCGCGAAGGGTACGATCTGCATCTCCAAAACACGCGCTTAGGATGGGTGATCGCTGGCGGTGCTTCACCACAATCGTCATCAAAAAATACGTGCTATATGACGGGTTTAGAAAATCAATTAACGAAATTTTGGTTGATAGAGGACATTTCGGAGGAGAGGGCGAGATCGAAAGAGGAAATCGAATGCGAATCGTATTTTTTAAACACCGTCTCACGTCGTGACGATGGACGTTATGTAGTTCGCTTACCTTTTATCAAAACAGATAAACGTCTCAGCAACTCGAACAACAGCGCTCAAATGTTTATTATCGTTAGAACGCAAGCTCAATATGAATACGTCCCTAAGAACCGAGTACGAACGGATTTTTGAAGAATATTTGCAATTAGGACATATGTCGATGATCGAGGAACCGGATGACGACGGTTACTACATGCCACATCACGCGGTGACAAAGGAATCGAGTGAAACCACCAAGGTTCGCATAGTGTTCGACGCATCAGCAAAATCCAATTCCGGTGTATCTTTGAACGATATGTTGATGACAGGCCCCACAATACAAGACAAATTATTCTCACATTTGATCCATTTTCGCACTTATAATTATGTCATCTCCGCTGATATCGAGAAAATGTACCGTCAGGTGCTATTATAGTACATGAAGATGATCGTCGATATCAGCGGATATTATGGCGTAAAGACGGCGCGATCAGAACGTTTCAACTCAACGTCCTTACATTCGGGGTTTCTTCCTCTCCATTCTTAGCGATCCGCGTAATCAAAAAATTAGCCGAAGACGAACGCCAAAATTATCCTGCAACCGCAGATATCATTGAATCGCATTTATACGTGGATGATTTGTTGACGGGCGCCGAAACTATCGATAAAGCCCGAAAAATCCGGGATGAGGTGACCGAATTATTAGCGCGCGGCGGCTTCGTTATTAGACAATGGGCGTCTAATGACGAACGTATTATAAACGATTTAGAGACGAATGCGCTACACGTGAGCTTCACATTAAATGCAGATCGCGCGTTGAAAACTTTAGGTCTAATATGGAATACACAAGATGACGAAATATGCTACTCAACCAATCCGATTAAGCGCTTTGAGCAAGTGACAAAGCGAAACATTCTTTCGGAAATCGCGAAAATCTTCGATCCGATTGGTTTATTAGGTCCGGTCATTCTCTACGCCAAGAGATTAATCCAAAACGTTTGGCGGTCCCCATTCAATGGGACGAACCTGTCTCACAGACTATATACAACGAATGGTTAGAGTTCACGCGTCAGTGGGAAATAATGGATCAAATATCCTTTCCTCGCAAATTGTTGACAACGAACTACTCCGACAAATCCACGGTTTTTGCGACGCTAGCAACGTGGGATACGGCGCATGTCTCTACGTGCGGTCGAGGGGAGATCAAGATTACTCGTCTCGTTTGTTATGCGCCAAATCGCGAGTCGCACCTCTAAAACCCGTAACCATTCCACGACTGGAACTCTGTGGAGCGTTATTATTAGCGCGATTGTACCGCGAAATCATCGATGCACTGAATTGCACTCCTAATAAAATAATTTTTTGGTGTGATTCAACCATAACGCTACACTGGCTAAAAACCGAACCGCATCGATTCAAAACATTCGTAGCCAATCGGGTTATAGAAATTTGAGACCTTACCGAAACAATAGAGTGGAGACACATTCGATCACATGACAATCCCGCGGACGCGCTCTCAAGGGGTTAATTACCTCTAGCCTTTGTACAAAATCAGAATTGGCGCACCGGTCCGTCCTGGTTAATTAAGAATGAAGATGACTGGCCTAATGAAATCATTCAAACATGCAAGATTCCGGAATTAAAGAAAAACACATGTCTGGTATCGGTATCTGACGATCTAGGAATTTTAGGTAGATTTTCATCTTATGCCAAATTATGTAGGATCATTGCGTATTGCCGTCGGTGTCGTCCCACCAATAAATATAAAGGAACGCCGTGTACTCAAGAAATTATCGAGGCCGAAACACAGATTTTAAGACTTTTACAAAAAATCCATTTTCACAATGACATTGAAGATCTCAAAACTAAAAACCACGTGAGAAAGGGCAAAATTCTTAATCTCAATCCATTCTTAGACGAAAACAGTATAATTAGGGTTGGAGGTCGTCTTCAAGGATCAAAACTGACATTTGCTCAGAAGCATCCGATTCTCCTCCCAAATCGTAATCATTTAACCGACGTCATTATCCGCGAAACGCACGAATCGAATCATCACGCGGGAATTCAACACACATTAGCAGCTGTGCGGCAGAGGTTTTGGATACTCGATGGTCGGAACCAAGTTCGAAAAATTGTGCGTAAATGTATACGTTGTTTTCGATTCGATTCCAACACCGTTGAACCCAAAATGGGAAACCTTCCTATAGCACGGGTAAGCGAGGCAATTCCGTTTTCCAATACCGGCGTCGATTTCTGCGGACCGTTTTACATTAAGGAGCGAAAATTTCGTAACAGGACGCGCATTAAAGTCTACGTATGCATATTCGTGTGCATGTCCATCAAGGCCGTACATCTTGAAGTCGTGACCGATTTGTCATCTGATGGATTTTTAGCCGCACTACGACGATTTGCCGCGAGACGAGGATTTCCGGAGCAGATTTACTCCGATAACGGAACTAATTTCGTAGGCGCAAATAACCAACTAAAGGAAATGTACGTCCTTTTTAACTCCGAAGCTCACAAGGAACGTATAAACAGTTTCGCAAGCGACCACCGAATAACATGGCACTTTATACCTCCGGCAGCTCCACATTTCGGTGGACTGTGGGAAAGCACTGTGAAACTATTCAAACACCATTTTCGACGCGTGATAGGAGATTCGTTGTTTACACACGAAGAATTAAATACTTTCACTGCCGAAGTCGAGGGGATTTTAAATTCCCGGCCAATCATACCACTTTCGTCCGATCCCAATGACACGTCCGCTCTAACTCCGGCACATTATTTAATTGGCAAGCCTCTAACTGCCCTCCCGGAGGGTAATTTGACATGTGTTCCAGCCAACCGTCTGTCTACATGGCAACACATAACGAAAATGAGATAAGACTTTTGGGCACGTTGGTATCTGGAGTATTTAAATGAACTCCAAGTACGTCACAAGTGGTCCAAGGACGGTCCGCAACTAAACATGGGAACCATGATCTTAATCAAGGACAAGCACACAATGGGTTGGCCAGATCACGAGACTTTATCCGGGAGATGATGGTGTGATACGAACAGCCTCCGTCATGACGTCCTCCGAAGAAATGACAAGACCTGTAAGAAGTCTCTGTCCATTACCGATGGAGCCGTGATCCAGCCTTATTTCACACTCGGCGTAATATCGTCTCCTAATTTAAGTCAAGCGTACAAGCGAAATGTATTGAGCGAAACCGAATTGATCGTTGACTCTCTCAACGGGGGGAGTATGTTCCGTACATAAGTCCTACAAGTCGTGCACGACAAAAAAGT
>NW_017256436.1:1719192-1726050 GCF_001594055.1 Mycetomoellerius zeteki
ATAACACCCCGATCTAACAGGTTAAGGACCTCGTTGTTTATAAAAAAAATTAAATAACATTTATTAACAACTTAGCAGCCAGATCAAACGCAAACTCGTAGCGACTTGAAAAAAATCACACATACTCTACGAGACGAGTACAAAACGATGACACCTCGATCTAACCGGTTAAGGACCTCGTTGTTTATTAAAAAAATTAAATAACATTTATTAATAATCTAGCAGCCAGACCAAACGCAAACTCGTAGCGACTTGAAAAAAATCACACATACTCTACGAGACGAGTACAAAACGATGACATCCTGATCTAACCGGTTAAGAACCTCATTGTTCATAAAAAAAATTAAATAACATTTAACAACTTAGCAGCTAGACCAAACGCAAACTAGTAGCGACTTGAAAAAAATCACACATACTCTACGAGACGAGTACAAAACGATGACACCCCGATCTAACCGGTTAAGGACCTCGTTGTTTATTAAAAAAATTAAATAACATTTATTAATAATCTAGCAGCCAGACCAAACGCAAACTCGTAGCGACTTGAAAAAAATCACACATACTCTACGAGACGAGTACAAAACGATGACATCCCGATCTAACCGGTTAAGGACCTAGTTGTTTATTAAAAAAATTAAACAACATTTATTAACAATCTAGCAGCCAGACCAAACGCAAACTCGTAGCGACTTGAAAAAAATCACACATACTCTACGAGGCGAGTACAAAACGATGACACCCCGATTTAACCGGTTAAGTACCTCGTTGTTTATTAAAAAAATTAAACAACATTTATTAACAATCTAGCAGCCAGACCAAACGCAAACTCGTAGCGACTTGAAAAAAATCACATATCTGTTGTGTCCGCTCTCGGTCAAATCCAAAATCACGACGAGGACGTGGCGGACTTCGATTCCGTCTTTCTTTTTTTGTTTTTATAATTTTTAAGGTTTTTAATTTTTTTATGTTTTTATGTTTTAAAATTTTTTTTCCTTTTCTAAAACTTATTTAATTTTTTTGTTATTTCCTACTATTACTTTTCTTTTTTGTCTTTACATTTATTTTTTATGGCTTCGGGTCTGTGGATGCAACACCTCTTTTTGCATCAGTAAGTGTAACGATGATGTGAACTGAAACACATCTGTGAAATGAAATGGAGAACTGTCTGATTTTTGTAATACTTTCATATTGAACTTTATACCCTCGCGGGTATGTTTATCGTTGTTTGATAATACGATGTTTCTGTATTTTGTGACTTTCTTCTCTATTTGTTTATTAGATACTCCATTTACAAGGTAATTGGCGATACCTTTGCGGGCAGCGGACATATCTTCTTCGCAAAATGATGTGTACGATCCGGATGCAAGGATGTATCCCCAAGTGCAGACATGTACACCACAATTCCCGCTTACATCATTATTATTCATCTTTTGTGTGGGCACGTCTTTTAGGGTGTGCAAAGTCCAGTCGTCCCATGAATTTATATTGATATATTCCTCTATAAAATCACAAATTCCACCAAATATCTTTTCATTAGGATTTCCATGCAATGAGTCATATATCACAATTGTTTTTCGTGGGTGCACTATCACTGCTAATGTCCAGTGATCTGCATGATGAATAGGTATGAGCCATACCGGGTAATTTATTACTACGATTGCAGATGCCCACTTGTGAAACTCATTGCTTACGAACCCTTGTCTTAAAATATTTTCACAGAAGTACGTATCAAAGCAGATAATAGAGAAATTTTTTTTTTTCGCGATGTTGGGTAAAAAACTAAAAAACGCATTTATGACATTGTCATCCAAATACTCGTCATTACTTTTAAATGGCATCAATGTTTTGAAGCTTTGTGGTTCAATGACAAATCCATTGATGTCTTTTTTTATATTAGGAAACCCTTGAGGGTATGTCATATTTTTATTGAACAAAACTTCATCCGCTGTTGCAATGTTATCTACATATCTGGATGGTTTGCATTTTTCGGACCGTTCTGGAGACCTCTCATCTTCGCGAAGCATGGGCTCATCATTTTCTAGATTCATATTTGTGACAGGTCACCTTTAGATCGATCGCGCTGCTCAATCGATCAATGTGTGGTAGGGCGACGATGCATGGTGGGGAGACGAGGCATGCGCGCATCACATGCCTCGCTCCCCACCATGCATCGTCGCCCTACCACGTATTAATCTATTGAGCAGCACGATCGATCTAGAGGTGACCCGCCGAAAGATTTTCTCTGCGAGTGTTTATTCTGTTTTGTTTCCTTCTCCGCTGTAAATTTGTCTTCAGAGTACTCCCATATTAATCAATGTACTTTATGTACATTTTTTCTCTCGTCTTTTCATGTCATTATAATAAGGCACAGGTTAAGTCTGTGACTACAAATTGACATTTACATTAGCGATGATATATTTTATACTTTTGCTTATTAATTGTAGTATGTTTATGAAAACATTTTATCACAATAATCCGTCTATTTTCTTCTTTTATTCTTTTTTTTTGTATTTTTATTTTCTTCAAGACAAGTAATTATTGATTAACAATGAAAACGCACAGGTCACTTATATCTGTTGATACAATTTGTAATGCTATTTGTCAGATATATAAGAAATATCATGACAACATTTATGATTTCATTGCTCGTTTGCAAAAACAGTCCACTAAATGTATATGGATAGATATTTGTCGCATTATTTTATACAATGCAGATGATCGCACAATCAAAAAACACCAGAAAATATGTTATTACGTATTTAGACAACATTGCGACCACATCATTCAAAATGTCTATTCACGTACAGTTTGTGAACAAACGCAAGAATCAGTAGTCTCCCACATAATTGAAGATAAGGATATTGTTACAGAATATGCTTCTCACAATGATATTTCGCTATCGGATTCTTCATACAGCAAAGACTCGAAAGACCTCAGCATCTTTTGCTGTCGATTCTTTCAGAAAACAATGAATCAATATATGGTGAACACGCTTCATCGCCAATTATTCATAGCGATGAGCACCTTTTATTTTCAATAGATTCTTCACGAAGCAACGAACAGAAGGATCATAAGCGCGTTTCATCATCTATTATTCTGCACGATAGACACGGTTTAGTTTCAGATCGTATAGACGATAATATTTCTTTTTCACATGTATAAACGGACAAATATTTAAAAAATGATACACCAGTTTGTGGAAGCCCCATTATTCTTTCCAAACATTTTTGGGAAGAATTTTGTGTTGGCAGAGGTCAGCCTTTACGAAAAGGTTGGATTGATGCATTCAATGCTGAATTTCAAAAACAATATCCACTTTGCGTTCTAGCCATAAAATGGCATAAATGTAGAGATGCATTAAGTAGGGGCCATTCATTTTTTCAAGCTGCAGGAACTTGCAAACACACCACGTGCGCAGCATTTAAATTTTATATCACGGAAAATATTCGAAGTCCGCACAAAGACCAAACTATGCATGTTTATTTATCTCGATATGTTCATCACGCCGAGGAACGTCATCGTCGTCATATACGTGGCAAAGAAAGGGCAGCGATTACTAGCGAACTTGAAAAGCACTCACCAATTGCTATCAAATTGAAGATGCTTAACGCAAGTGATAAGGAGAAGATATTGAAAGCAGGAAACTTAAACTCAGCACCAAGTTTGGATCTCCTTAGAAAAATATCAAGTGAAAATCGGTCCAAACATGATCTTGATAAAGATTTTATGATTTTCATGTTGAAATTATATGATCAGCAACAAATACAGATTCAGGGAAAAGAAATTAATGGGTACATCCAAGAGTTTTCATTAATACCGCTATCCATCATTCTATTCACCCAAAACAATTGCGACACTTAGCTGCAGATAAGATGAGACACGTTCATTTGGATGCAACTGGATCTATTATTACACAACCGAAAGAACTGAATTCTGCTACGATTTATTATTATGCACTCATTATGCCCGGTAATAAAAAAAATGTAGGGCCATTGCCCATTGCTGAATTCATATCAGCGAAGCATGACGTAACTGCAATACAGCATTTCCTTGACGTTTTTAACCAATATCTTAATAAAATATCGACACAAAAAATAAACAAAGTCGAAACGGATTTTAGCTTAGCACTTTTACAGTCAGCTTGTAAAGCATTTAACGGCATGAATTTATCATTGTATATACAATATATGTATGATAAATACGAGAAGAATATAAAAACCGATGTGAAGGTAACAGTTCTTCATGTATGTTCTTCGCATTTTATTAAGACCGTATGTCAAAAGACAAAAAAGTGTTACCCGAAGGAGCAGAAACACATACGTTTCATAGCGACATCGCTTATGGCGAAAATGTTACATTGCGAATGTGTATCAGCTGCAGCAGAAGTATATGTTGTGTTCGTTACATTATTTGGTTTAAAAAACAAATATACTGATTTCAACCAGCTGGTTTCATCCGTAAAGATTATCGTAGAGGATGTAAGCAGTGATTCTACTTCATACATATCACCAGAAACTGAAGAAAGTGGAATATCATACGAAAGAAAAGCGTCGCCTTATTATCAAGCATTTCAACAAATTAAGATAAATGTTTTGAACAGATGCAGTACCATCCCTGTATCTAATCCATTCTTTTCGGCAGACTTTTTCGAATATGTAACGGAATTTCTATTGCCGTATTTCCCTTTGTGGTCGGCGGTCGCAATTGCACAATTCGGACTAAGTCGTGACAGTAATGCTCCTATAGAAAATTATTTTAAAATTTTGAAACACAACATTCTAGACGGAGAAACGCGCATTCCCGCACCTCGTTTTATTACGAAAAATCTTTCAATAATACAAGCGAGACTGAAGGAGCGACAGTTTCCGCACACAACTTCGCGACAGAAAAGAAAAATTGAACTATTAATCCCTGATGACGAAGAAACGGCTGAAGAGACATGGCAAAGACACAAAAAGCAGAGAGTAAACAGATTTCTTAAGTATCCTAAGAACATCCCGGTCTATGATAACGACACAAATATGAATCTAGAAAATGATGAGCCCATGCTTCGCGAAGATGAGAGGTCTCCAGAACGGTCCGAAAAATGCAAACCATCCAGATATGTAGATAACATTGCAACAGCGGATGAAGTTTTGTTCAATAAAAATATGACATACCCTCAAGGGTTTCCTAATATAAAAAAAGACATCAATGGATTTGTCATTGAACCACAAAGCTTCAAAACATTGATGCCATTTAAAAGTAATGACGAGTATTTGGATGACAATGTCATAAATGCGTTTTTTAGTTTTTTACCCAACATCGCGAAAAAAAAAATTTCTCTATTATCTGCTTTGATACGTACTTCTGTGAAAATATTTTAAGACAAGGGTTCGTAAGCAATGAGTTTCACAAGTGGGCATCTGCAATCGCAGTAATAAATTACCCGGTATGGCTCATACCTATTCATCATGCAGATCACTGGACATTAGCAGTGATAGTGCACCCACGAAAAACAATTGTGATATATGACTCATTGCATGGAAATCCTAATGAAAAGATATTTGGTGGAATTTGTGATTTTATAGAGGAATATATCAATATAAATTCATGGGACGACTGGACTTTGCACACCCTAAAAGACGTGCCCACACAAAAGATGAATAATAATGATGTAAGCGGGAATTGTGGTGTACATGTCTGCACTTGGGGATACATCCTTGCATCCGGATCGTACACATCATTTTGCGAAGAAGATATGTCCGCTGCCCGCAAAGGTATCGCCAATTACCTTGTAAATGGAGTATCTAATAAACAAATAGAGAAGAAAGTCACAAAATACAGAAACATCGTATTATCAAACAACGATAAACATACCCGCGAGGGTATAAAGTTCAATATGAAAGTATTACAAAAATCAGACAGTTCTCCATTTCATTTCACAGATGTGTTTCAGTTCACATCATCGTTACACTTACTGATGCAAAAAGAGGTGTTGCATCCACAGACCCGAAGCCATAAAAAATAAATGTAAAGACAAAAAAGAAAAGTAATAGTAGGAAATAACAAAAAAATTAAATAAGTTTTAGAAAAGGAAAAAAAATTTTAAAACATAAAAACATAAAAAAATTAAAAACCTTAAAAATTATAAAAACAAAAAAAGAAAGACGGAATCGAAGTCCGCCACGTCCTCGTCGTGATTTTGGATTTGACCGAGAGCGGACACAACAGATATGTGATTTTTTTCAAGTCGCTACGAGTTTGCGTTTGGTCTGGCTGCTAGATTGTTTGTAAATGTTATTTAATTTTTTTATAAACAACGGGGTCCTTAACCGGTTAGATCGGGGTGTCATCGTTTTGTACTCGTCTCGTAGGGTATGTGTGATTTTTTTTAAGTCGTTACGGGTTTGCGTTCGATTTGGCTGCTGAATAGTAAATATTTGAATGTTAATTAATTTTTTTGTCAATAATGGTCACCCTCCCCCTGACAGATTATTTTAAATCTTACTTATTTTAACTATTTTTGCGCCACCTGAAATGTGTGACTGACTTTTAATAGGTTTTCAATGCGTTTTATTAATTTTTAATTTCTGGGCCCCAATACCCTATTCGGCCCTGGCTGCAGCGTTCTGGCTGCTAAGTCTGGCTGCCAGTTTCACTCTCATTATGTGTATGTCTGTACGTCAAGTGACATTGTGATCATCCATTATTAAATACATATCAACAAAACAATTCCGAAGATCTTACGTTCCACCCTGCATTTCCCTTTTTCCATTTTTTTTTTTATACATAACGTTATCGATAAACATATATATTACTACAAATATATTTTTATATAATTACATTATATGTGTACTTTTAAGTTTTAATTCTACA
>NW_017256436.1:1728786-1750479 GCF_001594055.1 Mycetomoellerius zeteki
GGCCATGTATCGATGTACATACACTGTCAGTACTAAAAATCCATATATAGTTATGTTACGACTATTACAGATCTTATCTCTTTAGCAAAAAGAGGTAAAATAGTTACACATATATGTGCAATATATATTCATGTGATACATTTTGACACATTATGTAACCTAAAATGGCAACGGACCATAACGAAAAGTGCTACGACCGTGTATACTGTCAGTAAAATCTGTATTTTACGTCACATAGATTACAGATTTTTAGTACATAGTGTGACTTAGAACGCAATCATATTTCAGATTGCGTTCTGTCTAAATGGTCATACATGTAAGCAAACCGAGCGACTGGAAACGGCGCACGGCTGGAAACAGCTGGAAACGTAAGTGCTTATAGCTGCTCACAGCTGCTCAGCGCATGAGAGTCTAAGTCTCCTGAAGAGGGCGTAAGCGGACGATACAAAATCTATTTTATCGACCTCGATCAAGTTCGGCCGTCACTCCACAATATTATAATTTTAATCTAATTTTTAAAATTTAAATTGGTACTTTGCATAAATTTAAATATTTCATATTAGTTAGAACGTGTTATTATATATGGCAAATACCTTTATAAATACCGTTGACGTCTTTTAAGACCGCTATAGAATTTTGTATATTCATTGCGCTTGCTATTACGTTTTGCACAACGTCAAATATGAATTCGCCATCGTGTACTTTCCACGCTGCTAATATCCCTTCAGCTATATTGTTAACATAATGTTTATTTTAATAGATCTCTAATAAAATAATGATTTATGTATTTATGTGCGATCGAGCACATAAGTGTATGAATCGGTACCAGTAAATCTATATATTTTAATATATACGTATAATTTCTTACATTTTTGTGCTTGATTTAATTGTTTTGTTCCTCTAAAATATTATATTATATGGATTATATTAAGATATAATCAATAAGGAAATATGATACGGTATATTTTAGCAAATTAGACTGAATGATTATTTTGTACATAATTGTAATGTTTCTTATTCCTTACAAATTTTAAAAAATGATTGCGCGAAATAATGTTTATTTGAAAAGAAACATTTATTATAAAAAATATTTCTGAACTATTTGTTTATTGATGTATTCTATTTTAAACAGTATTTTCTCTTACTAGAAAATTTTAGTATATCTCCTTCGCTACAGTATACTTCACGAACCACGATATGGATGTAATCATTTAACGTTCGAGTTAAAGCCAAAGATCCTCCGTTTTTATCGTGAATAAAATTTTTAAATAGTGTCGAGAAATCTGTTATATTGATCACGTGTTACTATATTAATTTAAAAAAATACTTTTGTTTACTTTAATATAAACGAATTTATAACTTATGCGTACGCAGAACGATGGTGCTAACCTGAAATATTTAAAAACATTAAAACAGCTCGGAAACTTCGTAAACTTTTCTCTGACAAGTCTTCGTATATTATCTCATCGGGAACGAAAGTCGCCATACGATGGATTTGCTCGTCTACATTACGCAAATACAAGGCCTAAAAATTAAATTAGGATTAAAATACATAAAGTGAGTAAAGTATAAATTAAAAACGAACTAGTTTATATTAATAAAAAGGGACAAAAGCCTTGTGTAAAGAAGTCAGATTATTTAACTGTCAGATCTAACCTGTTTTAGTGTCAAACTCTTTTTCTTAAAAACAGGACCAAATAAATCCGGCGTCCAAGCTGTAACAATACTTTCTTCGTTTCTCGGATTATGTGCCATTGTTTTAGAATCAATTTTGCTGTTGATCGATTTGCATAATTTTATTTTATTTATTTTTTTCTTGCACAGATATAATATATTCTACTGCTACGCATTTCAGCTTTTGTTTAAGATAAGTAGTGCATGCAAATAAAACTGAATTTCAAATTATTTCAACCTTTTTATTAGAAAATATCGAAAATGTATGTATACACAAGTATAAATTAAGAATATAAATCTCATTTATCTTTATAATGTTTCATAATTTATGCAAAAACTTGTTGATTATTTAAACTGTGTATATTAAATAATTCTAATATTGATAATCGGACAGTTTTCGGCGAATTTTTGTTGTTAAAGGTCGAAATATTTGTTAATATTTAAACAGCATTTAATCCGATTTATTTGCGAAATGTTTTATATTGAAGAAAATTTAAAATAAATTTAATCCTGACATTACTATGTAAAAAAAATTATCTGTAAATTGATTAAAAGATTTGTGAAAAAAAAGGATTCATTAATTTAGAACACATTATATTAATTTTGCAAGCATTTCATTGCATAAGCTGGGAAGAGATAATTCGAAAAAGATAGACATAAAATATATGTAAATGTAAAATTTTTTACATGTCTTTTAAACATTTTCTGAAAAAAAATTTTACATTAATTTATTATATTAAATATAAAATGAATGCAACAACTTATTATTATATAATATATTAAAATATAATATATTAAATATATTTTTATACATATTTCGTTACATATTGACGCTTAATTAATGATGTCTTTTGTCTATAATGATATCTAACAATAAAAAATAATAAATTAAACACATTACTATGTATTATGATACAGGTACATATTCGATAAAATCGTCAGATATCATCGATCTCCTAAAATGGTAAGATCAATGTTATAGATTGATATATTTTTGAAGTTATCGGCTTACTATAATAATTTGCTAATTGTAATAAATAGTAATTAAATATTACAAAGAGTTATACCTTAATCACTAATTTCTCTATAAAAGTAAATTATCAAAAATAGGAACATATACCGTGGTTTTTAAAATGACATGTATATATAAATATTATAAATCTTGATTTAAGTCATTTCAAAGAATAAATGTAACCAACACAATTTCATTTTAAAGTTAACCCTCAACTACATGAGTGGATCATTTGGACCCGGATGAAAATTTTAATCAGCCGCAATTTTTGTACGTTAATATTGCAGAGTTAAAATGAGGAGGTAAAAAAAACTTGGAATCTTTCTCTGTCGATCGCCGCAATTCAATTGTTTCGTTGTTGTCTTGATGCTAATTGTGATACAATAAAAGTTTGGCTTGGGTGACTTGGACTCTTCAAATGTAAATTCGAGAGATTTTTGCCGAAAGTGAAAATTCGGTTTTAATAAGTGCCTGTTTATTAAAACTGCTTATTAGTGCTGTATTCAAGTATATATGTTGTCTCTTCTTATAATTAAAACATATATTCATTGTCAAAAAAAGCATTTTTGCGAGACAGGCGACTTGGCGAAACGATCGCTCTATTTTCTCGGATTTATAAAATCGTGAGTAAATAATGTCGAAATCATTATATATTTAATATAAAATATTTTCATTGCATTAAGGAAGAAAATACCCGACGTATCTTCGATATCATTATTCCGAGCATGTACGAAAATGCCCTCATTTCTCGTGCAATAATTATACTTTTTGGAATGAATCAATATAATGTATTTTTTTTCTTAAAGTTCACATTTTCTCCTTTTCAAAACACTACTTATTTTTACTTATATCTTTTTTTATCATAAAGATATGATTTAAAAAAAAAATTATTGCACTCTTTTTACAAATTGTTCTTTACTATTCTTTGGCATAACTTTTTTAATTATTATCAAAACCTTTTTATGTTTTGATATTTCGATTCTATATATTGTGGCATTTCAGATTTAGAAAAAAAATATATTTTCCATTGAGATTTGTGATAATTACAAAGCCAGTCAAAACCGCTATGGGTCACTTGGACCCAGACATGTAAATTAATACTCTAAATCGAGATATGTAGTTGAGGGTTAAATCGATATCTGTAATTTTCTTTTTAATGGAAACACATTTTGCTTTTTTTTATATTATATAACTGTACTACTTAAAATATGTAAAATTATACAAATAAGTATATAATTTATATAATTTATAAAATGGAAGTATAAATGTGTCTGCCAACGTTTTTATTTTTTAAATTTAGGAAAGTTTCAAAAAAATGTTCTACTTAAAAAATAAAATCTAGTCTGTGTAATTTTTGTACAATCATATGATACACGCTTCTTCCATATTTATTCAAAATTATCTTTTACATTTTTCTGACAGCAAATTCAATTGGATGCACTCAATGCGCACTAATGCATATTAAAGTTGTACACAAATATTGACGTAAAGATATGTGTTTAATATGAAAATATAGAAACGTTTTAAGTCGTGAAATTCTTAATATAATTTGAAATATTTGAAATATTTGAAATTTTTGCATTTCACTTTAACGCTCAAATTAAATCAGTATATAACTTTTAATAATTTAATTTAATTTAATTTAATTTAGTTTATTGCAAAGCTCTAAAAAGACTACTGCCCGTATTCATAGTTAGACCTTGTACTTAAGACTTACTTAAATTTATCTTTAGATGCTTAGTAGCCAATGAAATAATTCGTAGAGCATCTGAAGATAAATTTAAGGAAGCCTTAAATATAAAGCTTGACTATGAATATGGGCCACAATCATACTGCACACCTACGCACGCATGCACGCACGCACGCGCGCACACACACACACATACGCGCGCGCGCACACCCATCCACCCACCCACCCACACGCACACACACCCACCCACACCCACACACACACACCCAGAGTTGGTAAAGATTAATGTTTCTTTTTTAAGAATAAAATATACTGTATTTCTTCTTAAATATGTTTTTAATACTTCAAATATGCTTTAAACAGTACTGTAAAAAAACATATTTAAAAGATATTAAAAACATCAATTTAGCATGTTTTAAACTATTTAAAACACGTTTAAGACATGTTTTTTACCAACCCTGCACACACCAACCCCACACACACGCGCGCGCGCGCGCGCACACACGCACACAACCGACACGCATACACACACACACACACACACACACACACACACACGCACACGCACGCACGCACGCACGCACGCACGCACACACCAGTTACATCAGTTTCACTTAAACACTGTAATATGTACTAGTACACATTATAATAATGCAAAGTTTGATCCAATTTATTATAAGATATCGACATAAAAGCACGTTTTTATCTAATACATCTATAAAATTTTATAGATTGTTTGTTTAAATATGGATGATGCAGATGTGCTTCACAGAAACTTTTATAATGTCCATCTCGTGACGATTTTCCCAGCATTTCTGTCGAGAGTACAATTCCAAGGACAAGGCAGTCGATGTTGCACATGGTACTTGCCAAGAGTTGTTAAGAAGTCACACAGCAATATGAGCCTAAACAGGAAGCATTTAAAAAAATTTAATACACAAATATATCCATATCTTACATTCATTTTCATAAAAAAAAACAAAATTATTGTTAGTATTTTATCTCGAATAATTAACAGAAATGTATCCTATTATATTATATTTTTGTGGTAAAATTAGTTTTAGTCAGTAACAACTATTATGTTTTCGATATACATTATATTTTACTAGATTTTTATAGAAAAACTATTATATTTTTATTTCATTGACATCATACATAGATAAAATATTTTTATTTTTATACAAACAAAAATTGAAATAAGTTTTTGCCTTATATATATATTTGAATGCTAAAAATATATATGCGCACAATTTCTATGTCCTTTAAGATATGACTAGAGTAATTCAGTAATAAATTATATGTAAGACTTTTATGACATCAATAATACATAAAATTGAAGTTATCAAAGTATCACACAAAACAGAAACAAATACACGTGCATTATTGTGCGTTAGGTTTATAAATAAAAGTTAAGTCACAAGGATATTAAAAGTTATCTCACAAGGATATTAACTCAAATTTTAGGAAAACATTTACAAGAAAAAATTTTGTGATACGTATTAAACTTTTTTATTGAAAAGTTTCAACAAAACTCAAAATATATATAAACATAATAAAAAAATGTCTTAAATGACAAAAATGTAATTTGTATGTAATTATTTTTTTTTTGCATATGTAAAGCATATTGAGATTCAAGAATCTCATAACTACAAGCAGTATTAAATTCAAATCGAAATACATAAATGTGTTATAATAACATAATATAATCCTTTATATGTATATATATACCGAAGATTATAATTTATACAATTTTATCATCAAATTTCTAGATCTTGTTTACATATTTTAACAACTAATGTTTTATTAGTACGAAAATATAATTACATCTGCAAACCTTTGATTATATGAAATAGAATTCTTTGGACTTACGGATTTGAACTCTGAAATTGATATAAAGTTTATGCAGTGTATCTCATTTTTAAATAGTATATAGTAACAAATAAATGATTTATTAGGTAAATTTAAATTTCATTGTAATAACGTGTTTTGTTTGATTGGCTTCCTGGGTCCAGTGCACTGATCATTAAAAATGGAGAAAATATTCAATTTTAAAATGACATTATTTCTGGTATTATTAATACTTCGGTATACACATATATGTATAAAGGAAAAACAATGCGTCAAAATTTTTTCGTTTACGACTACAATTTGTTTAAACGTCAATTACTATGTCGAAGATTTTAATATTTAAATAATAATTACTTATGTCATCGGAACAGTTCTCTATTGTGAGAACTAGTATAACTTCATGTGCATATAACTGCTTAAACACTTTTAACTGTACTTTTATATCAATACGATATTAATTAATATTATACCAGCGATATAATCGGTTATTATTAATGTCGTAGATATATATATAATGAACCACTGTGCTAAGCAAAAGAACTTAATTTGATCTTGGAAGTAACTCATAAAGAATTTGTATTAAAATGGCATACCTTGAGTAAATAAATGGACAATGTGAATTCTAGCTAATAAAATATTGTAGAAACTCAGAAAATATTTGTTATAACGCTCGAACATTCGGTCTAATTTATTTGTAAAACTTTACGAAAAAAAGTTTAATTTATATTTATCTTGACTCTGATTTGATAAATTTTGCAATTTTGAGAGTTCGATTCTATTTGTTCACTCATAAAGCTAGCTCGTGACATGCGAAAGCAATTAACAGTTTATATAATTAAATAAACTTGAATATTTTGTAAAAGTTTTCCAGCAAAATATTATTTTAATTCTTTTTTACGTATTTGCTAGCATATGCAGAGGTCTATTAGATTATTCTGTGCCTGCAAAATAAAAAAAGAATTAATGCATTGCATGCCATAAGCTCTTTTTATCATTGTATACCTATTTTTGCATACAATATCGATTACAAATCAATATATAGCATTTGCATCCAATATCAATAATATTATGTTGCACGTGACGTATAAAACAACTATTTATATTAGCGTCTAATCTAACCTAATCTGTCTGATTATAGACCAATTTTCTATCAGGAAGATCAGATTCATCGGCACGTTTAAAGCAGTTATATATTTGATATACGCCGTCTTTATAAAAGTTTTTGAGCGTTTCTTAACAAACAGAATATTCATCCACGTTCCTGATCGTGTGTATCCTGATGTATCGCGTGATTTTTAAATAAAATATGACGCAATGCACTAAACGCATCATAATTTTGATAAAGATAGGATCTGATCGCTACTTGAGTTGATTCGATCTATATAAATTTAAAATTGCACATTACTGTCCATTGGCTATCAAAGAATTGTTAATAAGAACAATACTTTGAAATTTATCACAAGATATACATGCATTTGATTATAATCTATACACTCTCACATGTAGCATATTTACATATAGATATTTATTAGACTTAATTCTTTAAATTTTATTGCTTTGTGCAATAAATTTTATAAAGAAACGTTATATAATCTCTTGACGATAATATGTAATTATTGTAATAATATTTTTATGCCAAGTTTGAACAATCTAAAAGGCAAAAATAATAAAATAGTTGGTACACAAGAAAAGTGTAAGAGAGAATAGCTACGTACTTGAATAAAATACTGAATAATATAAAATATTGTACTTAAACTATATATTCATTTTGCTATTAGATCTTTACATGCAGAGAAATTCGCATAATATCGATAAGTTCAATAGGAAAGAATAAAAGTAATTGTTTAAATAAATTACGCCACATAGATGTATGTATATGTATCTTATCCTGAATTGTAGAATTATCAAAAGAGAAATGTAAAAATATAATACTAAAAGTCAAAAAAATTTCTTCTGTTTTTCTATTCAGAAAAAAGTCGAAACATTTTAAAATAATTTATATATTTGCTCTTATTTTAATAATCGATATTATTGCGAAGAAAAAAAAAGAGATTAGCAATTAGATAATAATAATAGTGTAGAAAGACGAAGAATAGTAAAAAAAAGTAATATAGTATGTACGAGATCAAGAGAAATAAACTCAATTCTGTCTAATAATACACTATAGTTTTGTGACTACGCTTTTTTTTATTACTTGAACGTACAATTGCGTAAGATACGAGAAGAAATTTCGTGCAAAAAATTTGCAATATATAACATTATGCCCGTATCAGACTAGATATTGGTATTGAGACTGAGATCGAAATTAACAAATTATAAGAAAGAAAACTAATATTAAGTTTAGTAAACTTTGCTTTGATTAGTCAAATTCAGTCTCAATTTCAATTTCAATCTGTAGTCTGATATGGGTATTAGGAAAGTTACATAATTTCAGAGAAAGCTGATACAGCTTTATACATATAGCCATTAAAATCAAATTTTAATGAAAACTAATCGATTAATTTTATCTGAGTACATCAATTTTTAATGTTTTAAAAATTGTATTAATACAAATTTTTGTGCGAAATTTCTATATTCTATTAAAAAAATATTATTGATGAAAAGGGAAACCAGTCCCTTTTTACATCTTCTTCTATTGTCATTAACACACAGGCTTGAAACCAATCTCATAATTTCTATAAATATTCTGAGATTTTTTCAAATAAAAATCTGTATTCATCAGCAGAAAGCAATTAATTAAATTTCCAGTAATTATACTGGTTTCAATACCTGTCCATCACCAGTACCAACTCAAAGGTCGCCAATCCAGATAACAACAATTCAAAAATCGCCAGTTCGGATATCAACTCCAATCACACCTCATTCTGTAGTCATAGCTAATACGTTGAATAATTTGTTTAATGAAATGAACAATGAACGGAATAAACCCAAACATTAACAGGCAGTTGTCGCTTGAAGATAATCCGTTTAACGTGTTATGTCACCTTTTGTTTCAAAATATCGCAACATGTTCAAACATAGATTACAAGGAACAGGGGCAGGTTTGTTGTAAAGCGCCTATAGATATTTAATCAATGACATAGAACATGCCAAACACGTAACTAATACGACTGATGCCAATGATCATCTTTCTGCTAACGTGAAGATAATCCCTCAACATCGACGATGTTGATCTCGGAACCTCAGTCGGCAGCGGAAGAAGATGTGAGTCTAAATCAGCCCACAATTTTCGGCTAATGACATCAAAATTAGAAGGCGATATTACATTTACAAAATATTTTAAATAGAAACTAATTTACCGATATGATTTTTACGTGTCTCTAATTTATCAATTTGCATTCTGACTAGATTACTTCAGTTTACTTCTCTTCCTACACAATCTATATGGCATTTTTGTTTAGTATTTTTCATTCGAACAAAACTCATGTTTTGTTCGAATGAGGTGTAAAAAGAATGTAATTTGATCTGTGCACTTCCGATCGCATACTGCGCACGTGAAAGGGCTTTTAACTTTGTGAAAACTCATATGCACTGCGTACATAATCTCACTCGCAAAAATAATACAACAATGGTAGCAAATAAATGTTTTATGTATATTTATATTATGTGTCATATTTTTCTCTTGGAAATCAGATTGACTTAGAAGTGCCGAAAGAGAAGATTCCGTACAGGTTTGATCTGTGTTCTGGGTTTGTGTGGCGTTGTCATCTATATGAAATTTTTTCTCACTTATTGTTATTGTGGGATATTCTAGTTTCACCGCTTTACGCTTACGTTTTGAAAAGCTGGCCGATTGTGGC
Organism: Mycetomoellerius zeteki; assembly: GCF_001594055.1. Lineage (NCBI taxonomy): Eukaryota > Metazoa > Arthropoda > Insecta > Hymenoptera > Formicidae > Mycetomoellerius > Mycetomoellerius zeteki. The sequence continues at coordinate 1,738,811 of NW_017256436.1, forward strand.
TGATTTTGTCTTTTTATCATTGCGGACATACTAAGATCCAATGGCTGATCTATATTTGGATCCGCCAAGTCTAAGATCGTAGTTGATGAAATCGGAATTGATAAAACCGAAGCTGACGGAGTTGAAATCGATGAAATCGGGGGACTCATTCTTAAATTTGTCGGTATATCCTCGATGGTTCTATTTGTCAGTTCTTTCTTTTCTTCTACAAATGGCTTTCGTCTGGGTCCGCGTTTATTACCGTAAACATCGATAGTGGCGAATGGATTCGGCGTACCATCTGGATTCAATACCAAGCCTGATTGATGATTATTATCTTTTAGGTGTTTCTTCATTGCATTACAGAATTTAGTCTTGTATGAGCAATTGCCGCAATTGTACTGATAGACTTCCGAGTGCGTTTTCATGTGACTAGTTAACATTGATTTACTCACGCATGCATATGAACATTCTGAACATATAAATGCTTTGAAATCATCGTGAGCACTAAACCAATGGAATGTCATATGATGCTTGAGCGTGGTGGCGAATGGACACGAGTTGCAGACGAAGCCAGAACATTCTTCCTGTGTGAAATGCTGACGTAAATGCAACCAAAGCGCCAATTTCGTCTTCGCTATAAAGTCACATTTGCTGCATGGTTTCGGTTTGGGAATTTTATTTCTCTTCTTCCCTTTGACTAATTCATTACCGGAATCGTCAAACTCTTCATCATCAACATATCCATTTAAATTGTCATTTTCCATATATGAATTTTTTGTGTACTGGGAATGAGTGATTACATGATCGATATACTCCGTTCTAAAAATATAAAATTTTAACAATAGTAGTCTATTCTATTGAGATGAATAGTGAATACAATTGTATGCAATTGTAGTAATGCAATTAGAGGAATCATTACATTTAATTTTAACCAGAACAATAGAATTTTTCAATTTCATAAAATAAATTTTTAAAAACGCACATGAGTATGGCAAAGTATTGCCATACTCACGGAATATTGAATATTATAATTTATATTTATACAAATAACATGGAAGATGTACATTTTGTGTACCATTTTCCATATATTTTTCTAATATTATTTATTTACTCTTTGCAATTTTCTCTTTTTTCAACCGATCAATCTTCTAATGCGCTCTATATATAGCTTTACATAGGTCACAACTATAAAAAAACTATAAAAAGTTAATATTAGATACTATACCTGGATATCGCAACGTAGGAACACAATCTACACCTCCTAGGTAATTGTGCATCACTGGATGATTGATTACTGTTCATAGCACTCTCGGTTAAACTGGATATAGATGATAAACTATTATTCTTCGAGGACGATAGATTACACGTTCTCATATCGGACGTGCTCGGAATCGAATGGGCGAACAAGAAATTGAAATTGTTATTAGTTTCATCCGCCGATTGTTCACCCTACAGAGAATATAAAAATAATTCTTAGGAAGTCTTCTTTACAAAAAATAAATATATTAAAAATTTAGGGCTAGAGAGAGAGATGATTTAATTAACTACAAGATGAAGAACTTCACATTTTGAAAAATTCTAAAGCATAAGAGACAATAAATGAAAATTTGATTTTATATCTTGAATATATTATAATTTGCAAATCAACATTTACAATTTATATCCTTGTATCTATTTCATTAACGACATACACTCAGCGAGATAAAAAATAAGAAACGTAACAGGTGCAAGCAAAAAAATATTTCACGTTTGAACTTCGAAGACTCGATTGATACGACATCGATGTACGTCTTCCATCGTCGACATTTTGTTGAATATAAAAGGGGACGGGTCCAGAGAATGAATAAAGTACACGACACGTATTGAGGAAAGGAAGAAAGAAGTAGGGAGATGAAGCTCAGTTGGAGAGGGGTTGCACGATTACTCACCATTCTGTCACCCCAAGCGGGTGTGGTTGGCTGAAGGGATGGACATCGCTGCTCGTCAGCAGTGGTCTCTTGTTGATGCTGTTGTTGTTCTTTCTGTCCCTCCTGCTGCTGCTTCTGTTGTTGTTCCGGCATCTGTCCCAAGGATTCGACATTTTTTTCGCATTTTTTCATTTTTACGATCTTTAAAACATGAAAAAAGAATAAAAATAAGATTAGAAAGATGAAGATTAGGATTATATGCGCAATGGAGATTATAACGAATGAAATATATCTAAACGAAACATGAGAGATTGGAACGGAAATCAACTGAAATTTTAACTTTTATATTCATTGTTTAACAAAATAATTAATAAAATCAATAAATCAATATTCGAAGTAAAAAAATTTTAAAACGTATTATTTACCGCGCGTATTATTTACGCACGGTAGCAAATGTTTACGAAATATCTTTTTTTAAATCTAAGTCTTATATCCGGATATTTCAATATCTTTCTCGAGAGATGTAAAGCGTAAGCTTTATATAATTTATTGATCAACGCTGAAAATAATAATAAATAATAATTTGGCAATAATAACACACAGTCTATACAATAAAAGCGTGATTGGTGCATAACTCTGAAACTATTCATTATAATAAAAGATGAAAAAAGTATACTTTATTAAATTAGGACTAAATTAATTGATTACGATGCTTTTCTATTGGTAAATTCACTCGCCATTGTTGTCAATAACTACCTGGCATTTTCGAAGCATGCTACTAATAATGAATTAATATTATTAAGATAAAAATCTCCATCTGAAACAAATCTGTCAAATCTATTGTTTCTACTTTGATCTTCCACCAGAATTTTCCGTTTTTCTAATATTTTTCAACAAAAATTATACCATTCACACTTTTATTAGATAAACTATGCATGCATAACCACTGTATATAAAAACCACGATTTTCAAATTTATTTATGTACTCTGAACAATCTTAAAAACATTAAAACATAAAAACAACATTATAATGAATCATAATGATCGTAACGGGTACACTTATTTTGGTTCATAGCTGTCGTAGAGATTATAGAACTACAGAATTACAGGATAGACCATAAGATGACGAATAACAGTGATTATTATTATAACAACGTAATGGCATATACGCACTTACAACACAATTTTTAAAATTTAGATTGCATTCACAAAAACGATAAATCACTAATTGCAAGCGCAATTATGAATAGCGCTTTAATTCGTGCACGTTTATAGAAGCACATTATTTCTCATTAGGTAATGACAATGTAAATGTCTCATTGGCATAAATTTTTGGCAAAGTATTGCAAATTTAAAAACACGGGTAATATTGATCTAATTAATTGTAGCGAACTGTATAAAATGAATAGTAGCGAATGAAATAAAAAAGGTTTAAGGTAAACGTCCCAGTAGCTGGAGGTTTAAGCGTAGGTTGTCAACAAGTAATATAATTTATAATATTTTTAAAGGAGTTTTTTTTACAATAACTGTTGTATTTATGTTCATTTGTAACGATTAAATAAATATTATTTTTCAATGTGGTCGGATATACTTGGACTTGTCCGGCTATTATGTAGGATTCACACTGCGTGTCATCTACGGCATCTGATGTACGACGATATGATATCCAATAAGAGAATTCGGTTCTAGTTAGTGACATTTTTATCTGCAGAAAACGAATTCTTCTATTGAGTATCGGACGTCGAATGTCATACACAGTGTGAATCCTACATTAGACCCTATTAAGACATTCACCTTAGCTGTCATCGCATTGAAGAGTTTTTAAAAAAATAACATCTACCTACCATAACTAATATGATAGAAATCTTACTCTTCAAATGTTATTCTCAACAGATTTTTGTAAATTTTCACAACTTACGCATTTCCAAGACCTTTTTTTTAGGTAATATTGCAGCGTGTAACGAATAAAAACGATTTAATTTTAGAGTTTCAAATAATCAGAATCAAATGTGACTTTTTTTAAAAATAATTGTTCATAAAAAATTACTACTCTATTATTTTATATACGGAACAATACGTAATCAATAGTACATAATTTATTTTTAACTTATAAATAATTAAATTTAAAATTCGGAAAAAAAATTTTTTAATAAGAAAATATAAAATAATAATAAAACATTCATATAATATTAATATTTGAAACAAAAATATGGAAAATAACAAATTAAATTTCTTAAATTTAAAAATAACTTTATTTTTGCTTTATTTATTCAAAATTTATTGTACTAATTTTATTCGATTTATCTTTTTCCACACAATTGTAAAAATATAAATTTAAATGCAAATTGTAGTTTAAACATAAATTGTTGTTAATATTTTAAATAGTTGTAAAGAAATAGCAGCGGACTTTGGAGCAATGATTCTTTACTTCATATTTTCATTAATATCAATTTTTTACAAATTATCTTCGCTTTCTTTTTTATAAAAATTTCGTATTCTTAAATAAAGAAAAAACGATTTATGTGTTTCCTTTCCGATAAGAAGCGATTCACACTTTATTTTAGGGTTGCATTATTTAAACTGGAGCAGAAAATGAAAAATAGGATTCTCTTTCTACAACCGACGTGACGCCCCATAGATTTTTCACTTAAAGGTCCGTAAAGATACACATACTTGTAACGGTGATCATAAATTAAACTTGACTCTTTGAAATTGTTCCCCTTTCTATGCAAAAAAAAATTAGTACCGCTATACACTTTTTCTTAGGGAAAGTGTGCAGAAACTGAGCGATTTTACATAAATAACAGCAATTGAACACAAAAGGAACTTTTTTGTTTTAATGTGACGTTTTAATGTAAGGCCGTAGTTAGGAATGTGAGCACATGCAAAAAAATAAAAATGAGATTGATTTTTTTATATTGATTTTTGCAGAGTACTGTTTTTTAATTAATATTTACCATAATTATTGCTCAAATGTAAAAATAAGTTATATAATAAAAAATTTCACAATTCTTGCAATAAGCCAGATCGTATAAAAAGCTTATATTTTAATTCTGAAATAAAAAATATCTTATTTATTTGATAAATATTGTTTGTTAAGGAATATGTTTTTTAATTACATAGAAAACAAAAAGAAGAAGTATTCTCTTCTTTGAGAGTACTCCTTCTTGGAGAGCAAGTGCAATTGCTTTGAATTTAAGACCAATAATTTAAGGCCAATACGCAAGTGAATATTTTTCTCGATATATTTATTTAATAATAACCGTTTTCCTGCTTTGAAGTTCCGAACAAATAGCATTATTCTCTAAAGGTCAAAACGACGTTGATGATATTTCGAAATTCCGAGCGAGACGTACGTCAAGATCATAATAATAAATAGAAAACGGCAAAGCAACGATGAATATAACACTCGAAATTTCAATCGACAAACATTACAGGATAGAATAGAGACAACGTGGTAGAGCGCGATAAAGAAAAATTTCTGATAAGTCAAATATTAAAATGTAATGTAACTAAAAAACTGTTAAATTAAATCGAATATACCTCAGTACAATTAAATAACCTTATTTATGTAAAAATAAAAAAGATAACAACTTTATAAGAGTTACTAAAAATTTTTTTTAAATAAGTTATATTTATCATTTATAATAGCACGATATATTGATTTGAGAAGAAGATAAAAAGGTAAAAACCGTACGTTGTATCTTTTGAATATCAATCTGTAGATAATATAAATAATAGATCCATAATTTATGACATATTTTTTCTGAATAATAAGAATTTTATATACTTCTTGCATGAAAAATATCTGCTGCGCTATAAAGAAATTTACCACACTATTATACATTCTTGTAAGTAAAAAAAATAAAACAAATAAGAAAAGAGTAAGAAATAAGAGAAAAAAGAGACTTATATCGCGATCAAATTTTCTTTTAAACGCTAACTAAACAGAAATTAATCTCTGAAGGAATTAACTGTGAAGAAATTTTAATTCTGCATTTTTTCTCTGAATAAAAAAATTTAATCTATAAAGAATTTAATCTACAAAGAATTTTATTGTAAAGAATTTATCTGTAAGAAATTTAGACTTCTCTCTATAAAAAATTTAATTAAAATCAAATAATATTGCAGTTATACCTTTATCATACGTAACAAATTCGTCGTTTTCCAGATACTTCAGAATATCATTTATTCAGCTTGCCTCCAAATAAAAATCTGACACCGATATATTTCACTACACACTTTTTATAAATAGTATTCCTACTTTTTATAATGTTATTACCTATTAAAGCCACGATAAATACTATATAGTGCTATTAAGCTATTCTAAAGATATAACCTATCTACCCATTTCAAAGATTTTTCTATACTTGAATTGTACATGTTTTTAATTAATTTAACGTCCATAACAGGACGAATTATAATCTTTTGAGGATGCAAAAAATCGATACAGATTGGATAATGCTGGATTGGCTTCGCGACGTAGATTCGCATTAATACGAATATTAAATTATCGCGGGCAGAAATTTGACAATCCAAACCGAGAGCTTAAACAATCCGAATCGAGTTTGCTTTCCGGAAGCAAAAATCTCAGCATATATCAAAATACATGAGAAAACTCGGGATATCTTAAGTGAACGATAACCGAATCGGACTGAAACTAACTTGTAAGTCCCACTTTACTCCTCTTCTAGAGTAGTTACCCTCTCTCCCGGATTCATCTGTCCAATAGTAGCAAGACCGTTCCCAACCCCTGTTCCACACCCCAGCTAACATATACCTTTTACGAAAATGTATCAGTGAATTAAGGGTTATGAATTCACACTACTGTTATATGTCCGCTAGTTTCCTCCCATCAGAAATTAGTACGGTATTTCATTCCGTACGATTTTTTCTTGACCATTTCAAATTATGAAATTAGAAAGTTTACCTTATCAATTAAAGTTGCAGTAGTATAACTTAAAGAATAGGCAAGTAAAAAGCACAAATATTAACTAATGATGCGCTATTTAAAATTTTTTTTAATATTATTCAATAAATATAAATTTTTTTTTTTTTAAGAAATACCAAATTATGTTTTAAAAAATATTAAAATTATTATGTAATTATACAATTAAGATACACATTTTTGTATCTAACATTAATTTACTTATACGTGGGTGGTTTAAGTCAGACCGGGACTTTTAGTCTCATGAACATAAGAATAAAAGAATAAAAGAATTTTGTCTCGGTAGTCTAAAGGCTTAGAACTTTTGCACGGAATGCAAGAGATCCGGGTTCGACTCCCGGCCGAGGCATTATTTTTCGCAATAAGTTTATTACAGTTTTTAAGTTGAGAAATTTGGGGGGATTATTAATATTTATTGCGTTGAAAGTCCGACAACCATATCGGCACGCAATTATCATTTCTGAAATTAATTCATTTAAAATGAATTTACAATAGTTCAACATCTTAACGTTCTGACCGTTATGGCGCTTCTTAATTTAAAGTATTATGTTTAACATTAGCGGTCTTTCAATCTTATTATAAGAATAAAAGTCCCGGTTTGATTTAAACCACCCACGTAAAATGTTATGTATAATTTTCAATAAAATTTGTACAATATTATAATAATGTTTTCATATGAAATTTCAAGTTTTTTAAACAATCTATTATTAAAATTAAAGCTGTAAATTTTTGGACTCTATAATGACAAAAAATGTTTTAGCGGTAGAAATGTAGTAATCAAAATAAAATATATTGTGGTGTGCGACATGTTGATTGCATTATTTTAAGTAAGAAAATTTGGAAGAGGAGGGGGGGACCGGGGCTAAGTGGGCTAAAAATCTTTTTTCCAATTGCAGCTTTCAATAACAAAATAAACTATTTTAGTCAAGTGATTATTAGCGTTTTATAGAGTGATTATAAGACTACAAGATGGCAATAAAAAATTTTGGTGTTTGCAACTTCATTTCATTCATATATACAAAAGATGATGTAATTTCGGAAAATAAAATCTCAAGAATTCAGAAATATCAAGAAAAATGTCAAAGTTACGGACACTGAATCGCATTATAATAAAAGGTTAATCTCAGAAATACTTTTCATAAAAGAACAATATAATGGTATAAATGCCCAAAAAGATATAGAAAAATTAAGCGAAACTTATTTCTGTTTACTTGGCAATGACTCTGACAAATAAAAATAAAAATGTTTCGGTTTCAAGTTCAACAGATATCACAGCATTATCACTTGAGTTCCTTTATTCTAAGTTCTTCTTATTCTAAGTTATTCTAAGTACCATCACACAGTTAGTATGTGCTTTGGAGCGGTCTTGTACAATTTATATAATATCTCGAAACAACTTTTAATTTTATGTAAGTTTACACATCTCATTTTACAATATTATATATTTTAACATTATTCAAATTTGTTCCATTAGACGCTTTCCGTTCTTTTAAATCTTGACTTCACAATTGACGACTTTCTTTTTTCTTTATCGCTCTTCTGAGCGGATAAAAGGAATAATTTTACTAACATCGATGATACAATTGTGACATTATTGGATTAAATCATGACACCTATTGACTACACTGCATCATATGGTACTTTCTTAACTGACAGCGATAGTTTTTAATTTATTGTTTTTATGATTTAATGTTTGCGATATTGACTGAAGAGGACTACTGTAAGAGTCGAAATGTTTCGAATAGTATATGTGAATAACTTTATGTTAATAAAATTAGATATATTTTTGCCACTAAAAATTCAAATGCCAGCCCCGATGCTTCCTATATAAAATAGTTAATCCTCGAACAGCGGACGTCTTGATACCCGCACACACGGCGGATGCAGGGTCAAATGTAACCCAAGAGCGATATTGTTTTAAAACGTTTGAAAAGCAATTTTTTGTTACAATATGTTGTAAATTATTTCAAATATGTAGAAGGTGAAATAAAGATACATATTTATCATAGAACTAAATATCTATTTATTCATTTTCTTTACAGATGGAAAAAGTAAGCAATTCTAATTCGGATGCAGGGATCTCGCGAGGTCCTGCATCCGCCAGAAGATTAATTTATAATCAACAGGCATATTGAAAATTGAAGCCATAATTTTGTATCAACAAACAAATTTTATGATTCACTCTCAATTAATTTAAATCAATTTCGAAAGAATATAAAATCCACAGTTTATGTTTCGCGCTATTATTCAAAGATTCTTTTTTTGGCAAAGGCAGTCTGTTTTCTTTCTAATGTAGACAGCTCACACCCTTTCCCTAATACTGAAAAGAAGACAGAAACTCCTATTAAAACGTGATATTTTAAAACAGAATTTTCTAAAATGGGAGTACTACAATCCACAAACGCAATATGTGCGCGTTGTATAAATAAAAAAGTAAAAATTGACAAATGATGGCATACACGAAATGTAAAACATGATATCGAAAAAAATATCTTTTAGCTAAATAATTTGTTTTCTGTCACTATTTATGCATATATCTTTTTATGTTCTTATTTAAGTGCAAATTACCATCTTGCAATAAGTTACAATATCTGCGAATTCTCATAAATTCTGATGTTAAAATGAAATCCTTTTTTTCAGAACATCTATATCATTTTGAATCATTTTGCGGAAAAAAAAACTGTTCAACAATGGTCAGACACTAAATTTTTTGTCCTTCTTTTAGTTGAGTAGCCAAGAAAATTGAATGATGACAGCTACCAGTTCCATTAAACTATTTCCCTTAGCTATGTTTTGCTCAATGTATCATCCGATAAACTTATAACGCATTTCAAAACGAATTTACATGAATATTCGATTGGTTCAAACTGTTGCTTGTTACGACAGTTTGAATCAGAGAAAATCGGTTGTATTTTATCGATCCCTTTTTTTTATCTGAAACTAAAAGGTAAGCATCGTAACTCTAACCATCTATTCTTTTTTTATAAAACTAAACAAAAAACGTGTCATATAAAAGTCTTTTTTATAAACATAACGGCGACAGACTCTGGTGCTTCAAAAACTCCATTTTACTTGACACTCACGTACCCAGGAAAAGATGTTATATATATGGACATATTTTATATATAATTATGTATAATTGTATATAAAATGTCAATTTTTTATATAATTATACATAATTTTATATAGATATATATTATATAATTATATATGAAACATTTTTTCCCGAGTAGTTTAAAATTATGTTTCATTTCATTTGTACTATAGCATTTGTTGCTCTATTATTATTCCAGTTTACCGAAAGTTAACATTTACACAAGAAAAATTTAACAATAAAAGAATCATTTAAAAATATTGAAGAATACTTTTACTGCAATTAATAAAATTAAAAGAGTCCACAAATTTTTTATACGCGATTCGATACATTAACAATTCTCAATTTTTTTAGTACCATTTATACATTTTTAATATTTTGTATTTTTTCTTTATGACTTCACAATTTCTGTTCATAATTATTAAAGAGCAATATTAATGCATGTTGAGTTATATATTGATTAAAAAAAAATAAGTTCGATAAAAATAAATATTTCACACATTTTGATAAATTTAATTTTCTGGAAAAATAAGATGCATTTTTTAAATTTGACATTATAAATTTATAATTTTTCTTTTACTTTCATTAGAAGATGCATATAGGACATAAGAATAATACGATACTTAACCATGATTTTTTTCAGATTATTTATATTATTTCTAGAACAATAATCATTTATTTTAAGTGAGATTAATTGTTTTTTAAGATAATAATAAAAATACATTTAATATCATTATTGTTAAATAATTATAAAGCAATAAATAAATGATTGTATTTACGGTAATATAGGACCAATAGTTTTTACGCTATTATTATTATCCTAAATAGAAAGTGTACTAGAAATGTTAGAAAAGCTAATTTCGAATTTTTAGGTCACACATTGTTATGTATTATCTTTTCTATTGACTCTTTTTTGAACACAGGGTGCAAAATTATAAAGCCGGCAAATGAACAAACTCTTTTCTCATTCTCGTAACTGTCCAAATAAATCTTTGCCATAAATTTCTTGCAAATTTGAATGTGACCGTCATTAATCTTCTTTGTAAAAATTGACATAACTGGAACACTTAACAAAATTTACGAGTGACATTTTTTGTTGCATAAATCTTTTTTAATTAATGACGTATATTCAAAATACTTTAAGAGGTTAAAATGAATTTTTAAAAGTTTAAAAGGAACAAATCGGATAGTTCAGTTTTCTAAATTTTTCGATAGCAGTTTTGAATCTCTTATTCGTTTTAAAATTGTAACGTTTACCAAAAGGATTTTCTTCAAATTTAATTATGCAGTTAAATAATTAATTAAACACTATGATTTATTAGTTTAATATTTGCAGAAACGTTTCCGCATGTCATTTTGCTGTATCACTTTATTTTAAATAAATGAATTGATAACAATTTAAATAGAATAAGATATTCAAGAAATTTATTATGGTTTAGTATTTACTATTATAATTTTATCGTAATTGTTAATTATAATATTGTAGTAAAAATATTATTTATAACAAAAGCTTGAAGTTATAAAAATTATAATTTTTATTAAAGTTATTAAAATATTATGCATAATATATATAAATGTAACTTATGTTATTTTAAAAAATAATATTAATTATGATTATAGAATTGCTTCAATGGAAAAAAATTATCATAATGAATTTTACTTTTATAACAATAATATAAAATATTATAAAATATTATATGTTGCACACAATATAAGACTAAGATTTGCAACATAATAC